>NC_057388.1:2086465-2386465 GCF_019320065.1 Cervus canadensis
CAGTGTGGAGATTTCTTAAAAAACTGAAAATAGAACTGCCATATGACCCAGCAATCCCACTTCTGGGCATACACACTGAGGAAACCAGATCTGAAAGAAACATGTGCACCCCAATGTTCATCGCAGCACTGTTTATAATAGCCAGGACATGGAAGCAACCTAGATGCCCATCAGCAGATGAATGGATAAGGAAGCTGTGGTACATATACACCATGGATTATTACTCAGCCATTAAAAAGAATTCATTTGAATCAGTTCTAATAAGATGGATGAAACTGGAGCCCATATTACAGAGTGAAGTAAGCAAGAAAGATAAAGACCAATACAGTATACTAACACATATATATGGAATTTAGAAAGATGGTAAGAAAACCCTATATGCAAAACAGAAAAAGAGACACAGAAGTACAGAACAGACTTTTGGACTTTGTGGGAGAATGTGAGGGTGGGCTATTTCAAAAGAACAGCATGTATACTATCTATGGTGAAACAGATCACCAGCCCAGGTGGGATGCATGAGACAAGTGCTCCGGCCTGGTGCACTGGGAAGACCCAGAGGAATCGGGTGGAGAGGGAGGTGGGAGGGGGGATCGGGATTGGGAATACATGTAAATCCATGGCTGATTCATATCAATGTATGACAAAACCCACTGGAAAAAAAAATAATAATATAAAAAAAAAAAAAAAAAAAGAACTACTAGTAAAGCTTCTATAAGCATTTGTCCTTGAGCAGCAGAAACTGTTGAATCAGTATAGTGAAACATGAAGGAGAACCTGTGTTGAATCTTATGAAAAGTGTGTATTTAGTTTTGAAAACAATCATCCAACCAAAGTGGACAAATTATTTTGCAGGAACACAGACATTAAATGAGATTTTCTATGGTCATGAAAACATGTCAGTGATTGGTAGTGTCAGTTTGGATTTTAGCCATTTCAACATTTATGTAATGATAACTCATTTTAATTTTAATTGCATGTCCCTCATAAAACATATCTTGTGTTTTATTCAACACCTGTTCTGAAATGAATTTCTCTTTACCCAAAGAAATAAGAAGCCATGATATATACTTATAAAAATATTCTCTAATATTTGAAAGAATAATATACTGCACTCACAGTAAAAGGGGAGGATATATTTGTGGGGGAATCATTCTTTAGGGGGAAAAGAAAAATTAATTTTAATCACTACCTACTTGATACATACATTAAAGTCATTTGTAGCAAACAGAGATTCCAGGTAAAAAAAGTTAAATGTGATGAACACCTGACATATCAAAATGAAAGGAGGCTGGCTAAGAAGGGGACTGGAATGCAAAAGTAGGAAGTCAATAGACATCCAGAGTAACAGGCAAGGTTGGACTTGAAGTTAAAAATGAAACAAGCAAAGGCTAACAGAGTATTGTCAAGAGAGTGCACTGGTCATAGCACACACCCATTTCCAACAAAACAACAAGAAACTCAGTAGATAAACATCACCAGATGATCAATACTGAAATCAGATTGACTATATTATTTGTAGCCAAAGATGGAAAAGCTCTATACTATTAGCAAAAACAAGACCTGAAACTACTAAGGTTCAGATCATGAACTCCTTATTAGAAAATTCAGGCTTAAACTGAAGAAAGTAGGGAGAACTACTAGGCTATTCAGGTATGACCTAAATGAAATCCTTCATGATTTTACAGTTGAGGAAACAAATACCTTTAAGGGATTATATCTGGTAGTCAGAGTGCCTGAAGAACTATGCATGAAGGTCCATAAAACTACAGGATATAGTGACTAAAACCATCTCAAAGAAAAAGAAATTCAAGAAGCAAAGCAGTTGTATGAGAAGACATTACACATATCTGAGGAAAGAAGAGATGTGAAAGGCAAGGGAGAAAGGGAAAGGTATACCCAACTGAATGCAGAGTTCCAGAGAATAGCAAAGAGAGATAAGAGGGCCTTCTTAATAAATAATGTGAAGAAATAGAGGAAAACAATAGAATGGGAAACACTACAGCTCACTTCAAGAAAATTAGACACCAAGGGAACATTTCATACAAGGATGGGCACAGTAAAGAATAGAAATGGTAAGGACCTAACAGAAGCAGAAAGGATTATGAAGTGGCAAGAATACACAGAAGAACTGTTCAAGAAAAGGTCTTAATGACCCAGATAGCCAGGATGATGTGGTCAGTCACCTAGAGCTAGACATTCTGGAATGCAAAGTCAAGTAAGCCTTAGGAAGCATTACTATGAACAAAGCTAGTGGAGGTGACAGAATTCCAGCTGAGCTATTTAAAATTCTAAAAGATGATGCTGTGAAAGTGCTGTACTTAAAACATCAGCAAATTTGGAAAACGCACTAGTGGTTAAAGGACTGGAAAAGACCAGTTTTCATCCCAATCCCAAAGTAGGGCAATGCCAAAAAATGTTCAAACTACCATACAATACGCTCCAAATCTTTCAAGCTAAGCTTCAACAATCTGTGAACCAAGAACTCCCCGATGTACAATCTGGGTTTAGAAAAGTCAGAGGAACTAGAGATTAAATTGCCAACATTTGTTGGATCATGGAGAAAACAAGGGAATTCCAGAAAAAACACCTACTTCTGCCTCATTGACTATGCTAAAATCAATGTGTGGATCATCACAAATTGTGGAAAATTCTTAAAGAAATGGGAATACCAGGTCACCTTACCTGTCTCCTGATAAATCTGTATGCTGGTAAAGAAGAAACAGTTTGAACCAGACATGAAGCAAAGGAGTGGTTCAAAATTGGGAAGGAATATGAAAAGGCTGTATAATGTTACCCTGCTTATTTAACTAATATGTAGAACACATTATGTGAAATACTGAGCTAGATGAATCACAAGCTGGAATCAAGATATGTGGGAGAAACATCAGCAACCTCATATACGCAGATGATACCACTTTAAAGGCAGAAAAGGAAGAGGGTCTAAAGAGCCTCTTGATGAAGGTGAAAGAGGAGAGTGAAAAAGCTGGCTTAAAATTAAGCATTCAAAAAACTTAGATCAAGGCAACCGACATGAAGACAGGGATAAATAGAAAAGGAAACACTTCATGACAAATAGAAAGGGAAACAGTGGAAGCAGAGACAGATTTTATTTTCTTAGACTCAAAAATCACTGTGGACAGTGATTGCAGTCATGAAATTAAAAGACACTTGCTCCTTGGAAGGAAAGCTATGATAAACCTAGACAGCAGATTAAAAAAGCAGAGACAATACCTTGTCAATAAGGTCTGTATAGTGAAAGCTATTTTTTTTTTTTCCAGTAGTCATGTATGGATGTGAGATTTGGACCATAAAGAAGGCTGAGTACCAAAATATTGATGTTTTCAAATTGTGATACTCAAGAAGATTCTTGAGAGTCCCATAGACTGCAACATGATCAAACCAGCCAATCCTAAAGGAAATCAACCCTGAACTTTCATCGGAAAGACTGATGTTGAAGCTGATGCTCCAATACTTTGGCCACATGATGTGAAGAGTTGACTCATTGAAAAGGCCCTGATATTGGGAAAGCTTCAAGGCAGGAGGAGAAGGGGTCGACATAGAAAGAGATGGTTGGATGGCATCACTGACTCATTGGACATCAGTCTGAGCAATCTCTGGGAGACAGTGAAGGACAGGGAAGACTTGTATGCTGCAGTATTTGGGGTTGAAAAGAGTCAGACATGACTTAGCAACTGGACAACAACGACAATAGGACGATTCAGTACTTCAACCTATTTGCATGTATAATTTGATTTAAAGGTAAACAAACAGCTCAAAAAAAAAAAAAAATTCAAGGGCAGCGTTTCTCAGTCTCAGGCACTGGCATTTGGGACCAGATGATTCTTTGTTGTGGGCGTCCTGTGCCCTGTATGGTATTTTCCAACCTTTACCCATCAGTTACAAGTGATCTCCTCAGCTTACTCCATCAACCCAATTAGAGACTTTCCTGGGGGTTGGAGTGGTGGTGGTGGGGGGAGGGGGGTAGAAAAAATTGCCTCTAGTTGGAGACCACTGATCTACATTAATCTCTAGTAGTGCCAGCTAACCAAATGAAACCCATTATCTTTGGACCATCAGAAGAAGCAATAGCATATTTAATGTTTATGAAATTCACTTTTAATTAGTCAATATATTGATATACCAGTGAAGATCAAGTTATAAGCCATTAGATCATGGCTGTCTGAAACCCTCCAGCAGAAAGCCTGGAGTTTTCCAAGGGTTTTTAACCACAAACCGAAATGACACCCATTGGACTTATTTGCAAATAGGAAATGGGAAACTCTGTAGATACTGGAAAGAAAAAAATACATTTATAGAAATCTATACTCAATTACATAAATTTACACTCTGATGATGATATCATCTTAAGAGTCTTCTGAGCTATAAAAATTATTGCTATCATTACCAAGGAGTGTCTTATTAAGAAGAGAAAGATAGCATAGAAACTTCGTGTTTTCAAAAGTACATACTGGGGATCATTACTTCACTAGGAAATCTGGAGGAAATGAAAATGAATTAGTGAGTGGGAAGTGTCATAAATCTCACTTTCCAGAATTCCTGGGCTGATAAGATCCATTCTCCACAACAACTGGCCCCTCCCTGATCTGCAGAACCCTCCTCATTAAGTTTCTTTTCACGTTTTCAACATTCACCTGTTTGCCTTTCAGATCCAGAAAGAAACTGTTGTTTGTCTTGGGTTTGGTACTTTGTCAGCCTCTGCTTCCTGCACCTCTACTGGCCAGTCCAGTGGACACCTAGTACCTGCTTTTTCTCCTGGAGAACATGTTCATGCCTCCAAATTCAATCACTCGGTTGCCTACCAATACTGTTTTTGTCATCAGATGCTTTTCAATTATTAGTTGAAACCTTGAGTCACCTACTGTAGTTGCATGAAAAACTGACTCACTGGGGAAAAAAAAAACAAAAACCTGATGCTGGGAAAGATTGAAGCCAAAAGGAGAGGGGGACAGCAGAGAACGAGATATTTAAATAGTGTAATGGACTCAATGGACATGAATTTGAACTAACTCTGGGCAATAATGAAGGACAGAAAAGCCTGGTGTGCTGCAGTTCATGGAGTTGTAAAAAGTCACAGAATTGTAAAATACTGAACAAACAAACAAACAAAAACAATAGCATAGTGGGCTTCATTGACTGGGAAAACAGAAATCGGTTGATATGTTGAGAATGTTATAAGCAACTTGGAAGACATAACTCCTAACATTTAGAAGAAGAAACCAGCAAGGCAAAGATGAAAATATAGAGGAAAACCACTTGTAACCAGAGTCCCTCAAAATAGGAAAAGGATAGAATGACTTATGACAAACTAGCCCACCTTCATTCTGTAGTCTATCAAGCCATGTCTGCAGATAGAAATCACCGCCAAAGCACCAGGAAACTTCTCTGTGTGGGGCTCTCTATGTATCCACATAAAAGCACACTCATTTCCCCTCAAAGTCTCACTAACTGCTGTCTCATTACCTTGAGCTGAAATTTCACCCTTGTTTATTTTAACAGGAAGAATTATAGTGAGTTTTGTCACTGCTCTGATAAAATTTTATTAGCATTCAAAGGAATATATGCCCAGTTTGTCATGTAGTGACCATTTCCTGAGCCTGCTAAACTAGAAGGAGGAACCTGGAAGGTACAAAGTCTGGTGTATCAGTTCAAGGAAGTTAGAGAAGAGTGGGTGATCCAAGTTCAGCTTCAGCTCAGAACTGTGTTTGATGATCTTTTTTTTTTTTTTTTTTTGTGGAGAAAGTGGGTAATTTACACTAAAAGAAGCTTCTTATATCTTTGAAAGAATTGGAAACTTAAGATTAAAAAAAAAAAAAAAACAAAGTGTTCTTGCCCTAGTCTGTGTTCACATTCCATTTAAAAAGACCACACCAGATGTGAAAATAATTTGTACCCATTATTTTACTTTTTAAGGTCTCTGGTCATCTTATATTCAAACTACACTTAAAGAAAACAAAATTATCAATAATACAGAAAAAATGCCCTTTTCTTTTTGTAAAGTAAAAGCTGAACCTGTGAGGGCTTAGACACATGTGTAAAGAGTACTTCCCTAAAACAAGCTGAAGATCGCAGAAACATAGCTTCTCTACCCCCTCTCTCCATGCAATATGCAAAATAAAATGTTTAGGTTCATTTAGGTATAGCACATATTTCAGTTTTTTTCCACATGATATTCTCTCTCATAGGAAACTTAGAGTCCCTGATATTGTAATGTATAAATATCACTCCCAATTTGTATTCATAATGTGTCTTGGGATGAAGAAAGTCACTATATGCCTCAAATCAGCAATGGGAAAGCTATTTTCAAAAAATTGTTAACCAGTTGTTTTCTTCAAGGAAAATACGATAGATTTCATATTTAATTTATATATTTAACTCATGTAATATTTAAAAAGATAATGTAATGTTACCCTATGATAAATTTTATGGTATTAATTTGTCCTTTAGATTTCAAACATCTGTGTCAGTTCTGAGAACTCGTACACAAATGACAAAGTGTATGAACTAGAAGCTCTGGTCACATCCTTTTCCTGTACCATCTTGAGAGTAGGCAGTGCCACTGAGGCTTTGCTATTCACTCATTGCACTCTTTGCAGATTTCCAAGACCCTGCACTGCTTTTGGCACACTATAAGCAAATATACACTATGTGATGCCATCATCAGCCAATTTTCAACTCAAATGCAAATTTTTGCCTTCATACTATAACATTAGTGATTCAAATAAGGAGCTTAGACACATTTAAACACCAGGATCTAAGCTTCCATTTTCCTAGTTTCTTTTTTTTTAAATAATATATGAGTGTCAAGAATATTTGCTTTGGGGAACAATTTTCTTTCAATATTTAGAAAAAGTCATAAAGAGAATATTAAAGAAGAATCTACATTGATGAGTAATCAAAGCCAAAAATCATGGAGTTTGGCAGGAAAGCAGGAAATAGATACACGTGGATGTTAGAATATTTTAGTACATAATGGCAATCAGCAGTTTTCAAAACGTAGGTTTCATGTAGCAAGAAAGACATGGGCAGCAAAAAATGACTAGAAATTGCCAGCTGTGATAAGTGTGATTAGCATTGACACACTCTTGTTATAACATCTGTGACATGTATATTTACCAAAAAAAAAACCAAAAAACTTTGGAACGCAGAGTTCTAAACATCTATACATGATTATATTTCAAGCAGACTGGCAATTAGCGATTTAAAGAGAGTTGTTTAATAATAAATAAAACTTACAATTAAATTTAAAAAAAGATCAGTGATACTTAGCAAAGAAAATTAAATAGAGAATAATGGGAAAATGTCACCAACTTAACATGGCATTCATTTTTACTGTTATAATAGTTACCTTATTTATATATATTTAAAATTAGTGTTAATTGTTCTGATTAAGCATTTTACTATTTACTTGAAGGGTTGGAGACCTATGAACAGTCTCTGTTACACTGAAGATGCCACTTTTGGTTGGTGAAATAGTTCTCTTCAAACATTTTCAAAAATCATAAAATAAAACCAGTAATGTGTTTGTTAAAGAGAATTGCTTTCTTATCACAAAAACAAACATTTTGATAGCCAAAATTATCTTAATATAGAATCAGTATAACTGTGCTTAAGTAGATGATATATATTATTCTGGTAGGTTACTTTTCAATATGATATAAATTAAATTTCTGGTTCTAGAAGTGGAAGACATTTAAAACAGAGCAGTAAATTAATAATAAAGACTCTGGCTATTAGAGTTGGACCAAATATCAAATAGAGGAAAACTGAGAATGACAGGTGAGCTCTTCCCTGGATGGAGAAAACTGTGTGTTTTATCCATGGAATAAGTGTGGAAACATAGGTAAGGTAGTTGGTGAAGAAACTCACAGAATGTGTTGATTTAAGCTGAAACAGATAGGTAGGTCAAGTCCATGATGGGTCTGGGAGGTAGAAAGAGTGGGCATTAGAGTGATTAACAGATCACTTAGTTTCAGCTCTGGATTAAAGGATGGGTCAGCTGATAGTTGCAAAAGTTGCTTCGACAAAGCATAACCAGTATTCCTCTTTTGTGTCTTCTGGAGCCCAACAACCAGTGATAGGCATGATTTAACAAATAGTTGAATTAAAGAGGACCTAAGAAAGCTTTCCAGTGACATCTTTGATTTCACATCAGTGGCCATCATTATTAAAGATGATAACAGTGATTCTCTGTCCTTATCACAGTGCTGTCCATGTTTCTTCAACAAATTCCTGTTGGCTCCCAATATAGATTTGCTGGAGAGTATATTGCAGTCATTGAAAGTGATTATCCAGATTCCTTACTAATTACATATTGCTTTGGATATAATATGTTGACACAGTATTTGCTATTTCAATCACTCGCTTGTGGGATTGATCTAGAGGAGACATATTGCATCTTGTTGTATGGCAGTCAAGAATTTACATAAAGATGAACCCACTTCTTTTAATGTTATGAAGCCAGCTTGCATCTAAGAAAGTGCATACCTAAAGATAAGTATTATTGACTCAGAACAGTTGTGAGTTTACATGTGATTTTTTACAAAGATTCTACCATGTATTCAACTATATGTATGCATGTGTGCTAAGTTGTTTCAGTCGTGTCCAGCTTTTTGCGACCCTATGGACTATAGCCCACGAGGCTCCACTGTCCATGGGATCTCCAGGCATGAATACTGGAGTGTGTTGGCATGCCTTCCTCCCTGGTATATTTATGACCCAGGGATCGAACCTACATCTTTATGTCTCTGGCATTGGCAGGTGGGTTATTTACCACTAGTGCCTACTATTGCAAGATACTAAACCAATCGTCTGAGGAAATAAGCTGATCGAAATAGTGATTTATCTGCATAACTATACTAAGATTCATAGGAAAACTGGATAATTTTCCTGTATTTTAATTCAGTGTTCACTTATTGTGTGCCTACACTGTGAAAAATTCTGTTAGTCACTGAGATAATAAGACAAAATATGCCATTAAGGTAAGTGTCAATAAAATTGGAGACATGGACAGATTTAGGAACTAATGATAAAATAAAAATGCTATTTTGTTATAACAACAAAAACTACCTGCCTAAACACTATACATGTAGTCAATATCAGGGAAAAATAGCCTTTAATATTTGCAATTAGGGAAGGTAATATTTAAAATATCTAACCACTCCTACAACAGAGACATCATCAAACAGAAGGTTACAATGTGGACACCTCTAAAGCCCAAGTCAGCAGTTAACATTTTAGTTGCTGAAGTAGTTTGTATATAGAGAGAGGTTCTGGGCAACTAGAGTTGCAGGGCCCTTCAAGCAGAAGGATTCAGAGTGTTAACAGCTGATATACCTGGGTATAAGCCTGACTGATATGATTCATTATAATTCCCATTTTTCTTTTTTCATATGATGATGACTTGGGGCTTAAGGAAAGTGTTATTTCCCTACAGTCACAGAGCTGAGAAATAGGGGATCTAAAATTTAAATAACACCCTTCAATTCCCAAATCTCCCCTCTGAATCTTTCCTCCATATATGTTACAATAATTGAACAAACACTCTTAGGATTACAGGGAGGAGAAATCGGCTTGTCTGACTGAAGGGATTTTAGGATGCTGCAGAGAAGCAAGACTTTGTCTGATCCTTAAAGGGGGGATCAGATTTCAGCACACATTTATATCCACGATGTAATTGATGGAAGACATGTAAGCACATTCATTTTCCACAGGTTTAATCATTCAAAGCTTTGGGAGAGTCATGTATTTTTTTATTTATGCCTCTGCCATGATTAAGAGAAGTTCTCTTTAGTACTTAATCTTGGATTAGATATTTCTAAGCTCAGTTTCTCAATTTTCAAGGGGCAATTAATTTGATCCTTTGGTTTGAACTCCCATAGCCTCTTAACCTCAATCTTTTGGCTATTTGAAAGTAGTTTCTAAAATGACCAAATCTCTGAAAAAGCATAAAACAGATCTTTTATTTTATTTTATTTTTTAAACTAAATTCAGTAAAATCCAGAGTGTTGGGACTGGGGATAAGATGGACAAGGAGGTATTGACCTGAGGGATGAATCTGATTCATCTTCGATGCTGCTGTTTAAAACATGGATTTTCCCACCACACCCTGGCTGGGCTTTTGGAATTTTTCAGTCCCCAAGCCGGTTTGCAGGCCTAACTCCACAGTGCTTTTGGGTTGGTGAAATTTTTCTGTCTTAAAAATACTTCAGATTTGTTCATTTTGCTTCTTTCTGTTCCTAGCATCTCCAGGGCCTGCAGTGCTCTGGGAACTGCAATGTGAGGTCTGCCAAAAGCCCTAAGCAAATCCATAATAGCATGGATGATAACACTATGTGTTATCAATGGTGTTTCTCTATTTGTATTAAACTGAGAAGTGATGAAGTCCCTCTTTGTTCCAGAGATCTCTTAAACAGGGAGGAAATTTAAGGGATTTGTGAGATCCGGAATGGAGGAACTTGTAAGATTACTCACTTCCAGGGGGATTCCCATTTAGATGAAAACACCTGGGAGCTGCCCACTTGTGTGTTGGTGCTAGTATTTCCCCTAGTCTAGCCCAGATGATTTCAATACCATTGCCAGGCTTCCTGGTAACCTCTGAAGATAAGATCTACCAGAAATAAATTTTCACTGGGGAAAATTCTGAGAAATTACACTTCCAACCCTTGAATCTTCCATTAAACTTTATGACACATTTCACTGATGTCCCAGTGTTCTTGGGCTTCCCAGGTGGCCCTAATGTTAAAGAACCTGCATGCCAATAGAGGAGATATAAGAGATTCAGGTTCAACCCCTGGGTTGGGAAGATCCCCTGGAGAGGGGTATGGCAACCCACTCTAATATTCTTGCCTGAAAAATCCTATGGACTGGTGGGCTACAGTTCACGGGGCTGCAAAGCGTCAGACATGACTGAAGTGACGTATGCACCCAACTTTCTCAGCAACAAATCCCAAATAAGGAGGCTCCATCTAGCAGACTGAGGAGTCACATGTGTATTTGCTTTGGAAATAAGTAGTGAAAGAAAGAAAAAGTTACTATAGGATTTATTTGGAAAAACAAACAAACAAAAAAGTGAAGGAATAGCTTACAAAGATCAAAAGTATGCTTGGCAAATGTGCTGATGTTAAAAATTATATAGTATTTTGTCTTTGTCTCAGATTCGTTCACAACCATAATGTCTACTATATAGATAACAATTAGTAATTGAAAGCTAAATTAAACTTATAATATTTGCATGAATTTATACATGCAAGAGAAATGCCAACAGAGCAAGAAAAACTAGAGTCAGGGGAGAGATAAAATGAATTCAGCAGTAAAACGATATTAACGAAATGTGCAAGGCCGGAAAGAATATACAAGGCACTGATAAGAAAACCACGAAGTGAGTGAAACAAATTGGAGTCAGAAATGTTATGTACTTAGACACACATGATGTTACTTACACCCCTCCCAACACTAAACTCAGTCTCTTGGGAGTGAAGGGAGAATGTGGTGTGAGAGAGTGAATCAGGTTTAAAAACACTGAGAGATGGAATAATGTTTTGAAAATGGTTTACCCCAAATATGTACAATTGTTTCTACTGGGTAGTTTCATACAGATTTTGCTTTCTACCTCACAGCCAACAGTCTCAATCTGTGATTATCTTATCTTTTTTCTCTGAATTGACTTTCTAATCAACAGAACCACCAGTTTTCCAGTCACTATGGAGTAAGCATAGAGGAACATAATTGCATTTGATCTTTTTGGTAGACAAAGAAGTAGGGAATTGTCATCCCATTTTACAGAAAGGCAGTTGAAGTTTACAGAGGTTTAAAAAGTACAGCTTCACCCTTGGTTCCACCATTCCCCAAGGCTGTGCCATTAACTTGCACATTGAAATTGTTTTTTCTCTTGTGGCCCAAAGGAACTTGCTTATTATTAATTCTTGTATGCCTTTGATTTTGCTTGTTTTGTCAGTTATTTATACCTTTCTCATTTTTATGATCACAAGCTTCTTGAAAGTAGAAAAATAGCTATATTTTAATTAACTTTGGAAAATCCTTAACAAGAGGGATTAGAGCAGGGTAATTGCCATATATTAAGCATCCATAATTATTGATGAATAAACAAGGTAGACATATTTTTGCAAAAATGTCTGTAGTCTTCCTTAATTGAGAACTGAAAACCAGATTTGTCTAAATTTGCTAGACTCAGTTATCAATTAAATCAAAGAGAATCAATAGTTAAAAGTTAGAGATTACCTAGTGACGAGTACTGAATCCTATGCATTTGTTTCAGCATAAACCAGAGAGGTCCTTGTCTGTCTAATACATGCATTGTCAAATGGAAGTGAGGTGTAAGAGACAAAAAAGGCTGTATCTGATACCTCAGTTTCTGTTCTCACAACCCAGGGCTTCAGAGGGGTTTATACAGAACAGGAATTTCTGATAAACACAACCTTGTTATTATTACAGATCAATTGCCTCCAAACTCCCAGCTAGTGAACAGTTGGAGCTTTGGAACAAATCAGTTCAGTTCAGTTCAGCCACTCACTCCTGTCTGACTCTTTGCAAACCCATGGAGGACAGCACACCAGGCTTCCCTGCCCATCACAACTCCTGAAGTCCACTCAAACTCATGTCCATTGAGTTGGTGATGAAATCCAGCCATCTCATCCTCTGTCATCCCCTTCTCCTCCTACCTTTAATCTTTCCCAGCATCAGGGTCTTTTCCAATGAATCAGCTTTTCGCATATGGTGGGCAAGGGATTGGAGGTTCAGCTTCAGCATCAGTCCGTCTAATGGATATTCAGGACTGATCTTCTTTAGGACTGGCTGGTTTGACCTCCTTGCAGTCCAATGGAATCTCCAGAGTCTTCTCCAACACCACAGTTCAAACGCATCAATACTTTAGCACTCAGCTTTCTTTATGGTTCAACTCTCATATCCATACATGACTACTGGAAAAACCATAGCTTTGACTAAATGGACCTTTGTTGGCAAAGTTCTGTCTCTGCTCTTTAATAGGCTGTCTAGGTTTATTATAGCTTCCCTTCCAAAGAGCAAGTGTCTTTTAATTTTATGGCTACAGTCACCATCTGCAGTGATTTTGGAGCCCAAGAAAATAAAGTCTGTCACTGTTTTCATTGTTTCCCCATCTATTTGCCAGGATGTGATGGGACTGGATGCCATGATTTTAGTTTTTAGTTTTTTTTTTTTTTTCAATGATGAGGTTTAAGTCAGCTTTTTCATTATCCTCCTTTACTTTCATCAAAAGTCTCTTTAGTTTCTTTTCACTTCTGCAGTAAGGGTGGTGTCATCTGCATATCTGAGCTTAATGCTACTTCTCCTGGGAATCTTGATTCTAGCTTGTGCTTCACCCATGTCATTTCACATGATGTACTATGCATATAAGTTAAATAAGCATGGTGACAATATACTCATTTCCAAATTTTGAACCACTCCATTGTTCCATGTCCAGTACTAACTGTTGCTTCTTGACCTGCATACAGATTTTTCAGGAGGAATGTAAGGTGGTCTGGTATTTCAGTCTCTTTAAGAATTTTCCATAGTTTGTTATGATCCACACAGTCAAAGGCTTTAGTACAGTCAATGAAGCAGAAGTAGAAACTCTTCTGGAATTCTCTTGCTTTTTCTATAGAATGTTGGCTATTTAATCCCTTGTTCCTCTGCCTTCTCTAAATAGAGCTTGAACATCTGGAAGTTCTCATTTCATGCACTGTTGAAGCCTAGCTTGGAGAATTTTGAGCATTACTTTGCTAGCATGTGAAATGAATGCAATTGTGCAGTAATTTGAACATTATTTGTCATAGGGTTCCTTTGGGATTGGAATGAAATCTGACCTTTTCCAGTTCTGTCGCCACTGCTGAGTTTTCCAAAGTTGCTGGCATATTGAGTGCAGCATTCTCACAGCACCATCTTTTAAAATTTGAAATTGCTCAATTGAGATTCCATCACCTTCACTAGTTTTGTTCATAGTGATGCTTCCTAAGGCCCACATGACTTGGCACTCCAGGATGTCTGTCTCTAGGTGAGTGGTCTCACCATCGTGGTTATCTGGGTCATGAAGATCTCTTTTGTATAGTTCTGCTGTGTATTACCACCTCTTTTTAGTATTTTCTGCTTCTGTTATGTTCTTAACATTTATTGAGCCTATTTATCACACCCTGCTTATTTTACTTATATGCAGAGTACACCATGAGAAATGCTGGGCTGGAAGAAGCACAAGCTGGAATCAAGATTGCCAGGAGAAATATCAATAACCTCAGATATGCAGATGATACCACCTTTATGGCAGAAAGTGAAGAGGAACTAAAAGGCCTCTTGATGAAAGTGAAAGAGGAGAGTGAAAAAGTTGGCTTAGAACTAAGATCAGAAAACTAAGATCATGACATCTGGTCCCATCACTTGACAGGAAATAGATGCAGAAAGAGTGTAAACAGTGTCTGACTTTATTTGGGGGGGGGGGCGGATCCAAAATCACTGCAGATGGTGAATGCAGCCATGAAATTAAAAGATGCTTATTCTTTGGAAGGAAAGTTATGACCAACCTAGATAGCATATTAAAAAGCAGAGACATTACTTTGCCCAAAAATTCCATCTGGTCAAGGCTATGGATTTTCCAGTGGTCATGTATGGATGTGAGAGACTGTGAAGAAAGCTGAGTGCCAAAAAATTGATGCTTTTGAACTGTGGTGTTGGAGAAGACTCTTGAGAGTCCCTTGGACTGCAAGGAGATCCAATCAGTCCATCCTAAAGGAGATTAGTCCTGAGTGTTCATTGGAAGGACTGATGCTAAAGCTGAAACTCCAGAACTTTGGCCACCTCATGTGAAGAGTTGACTCATTGGAAAAGACCCTGATGCTGGGAGGGATTGGGGGCAGGAGGAGAAGGGGATGACAGAGGATGAGATGGTTGGATGGCGTCACTGACTCGATGGACATGGGTTTGAGTAAACTCCAGGAGCTGGTGATGGACAGGGAGGCCTAGCGTGCTGTGATTCATGGGGTCGCAAAGAGTCAGACACGACTGAGTGACTGAACTGAACTGACTGATGCCTGAAATATTCCCTTGGTATCTAAAATTTTCTTGAAGAGATCTCTAGTCTTTTCCAGTCTTTTTCTTTATCTATTCCTTTGCACTTATCACTTAGGAATGCTTTATTATCTATCCTTGCTGTTCTTTGGAACTCTGCATTTAGATGGGTATATCTTTGCTTTTTACCTTTGCCTTTCACCTTTCTTCTTTACTCAGCTATTTGTAAGGCCTCCTCAGACAACCATTTTGAGTTTTTGCATTTCTTTTGTGTGGGTGTGTTAATTTTTTTTAATTAATTTATTTTAATTGGAGGCTAATTACTTCACAATATTGTAGTGCTTGTTGCCATACATTGACATGAATCAACCATGGGTGTACATGTGTTCCTCATCCTGAACCCCCTTCCCCGCTCCCTCCCCATCCCATCCCTCAGGGTCATCCCAGTGCACCACCTCTGAGCACCATGTCTTATGCATTAAAGCTGGACTGGTGATATATTGCACATATGGTAATATACATATTTTAGTGTCATTCTCTCCTATCAACTCACCCTCCCCTTCTCCCACAGAGTCCAAAGTCTGTTCTTTATATCTGTGTCTCTTTGGCTGTCTCATATATAGGGTCAGTCATTGCTACCATCTTTCTAAATTCCATATATATGTGTTAATATTCTATATTGTTATTTTTCTTTCTGACTTAATTCACTCTGTATAATAGGCTCCAGTTTCATCCACATCATTAGAGCTGATTCAAATGCATTCTTTTTAATACCTGAGCAATATCCCATTGTCTATATGTACCACAGCTTTCGTACCCACTTGTCTGCTGATGGGCATCTAAGTTGATTCAATGTTCTAGCTATTGTAAACTGCTGCGATGAACATTGGGGTACATGTGTCTCTTTCAATTCTGGTTTCTTTGGTGTGTATGCCCAGCAGTGAGATTGCTGGGTCATATGGGAGGCTTATTTCCAGTTTTTTTAAGGAATCTCCACACTGTTCCCCATAGTGGCTGTACTACTTTGCATTCCCACCAACAGTGTAAGAGTGTTCCTTTTTCTCCACACCCTCTCTAGCATTTATTCTTTGTAGACTTTTTGGTAGCAGCCATTTTGACTGGCGTGAGATAGTACTTCATTGTGGTTTTGATTTGCATTTATCTGACAATGAGTGATGTTGAATATCTTCTCATGTGTTTGTTAGCCATCCATATGTCTTTTTGGAGAAATATCTGTTTAGTTCTTTGGCTCATTTTTTTTTTTTTTTTTGTTTGGGTCGTTTATTTTCCTGGAATTGAGATGCATGTGCTGCTTGTACATTTTTGAGATTAACTCTCTGTTAAATGCTTCCTTTGCTATTACTTTCTCCCATTATGAAAGGCTGTCTTTTCACCTTGCTTATAAATTCCTTCATTGTGCAAAAGCTTTTAAGTTTTATTAGGTCTCATTTGTTTATTTTTGCTTTTATTTCCATTACTCTGGGAGGTGGATCATAGAGGATCCTGCTGTGATTTATGTCAGACAGTGTTTTGCCTATGTTTTCCTCTAGGAGTTTTATAATTTCTGGTATTACATTTAGATCTTTAATCCATTTTTAGTTTATTTTTGTGTATGGTGTTAGAAAGTGTTTTACTTTCATTCTTTTACAACTGGTTGACCAGTTTTCCCAGTCCCACTTTTTAAAGAGATTGTCTTTTCTCCATTGTATATTCTTGCCTCCATTGTTAAAATTAAGGTGTCCATAGGTGCATGGATTTAACTCTATGCTTTCTATTTTGTTCCATTGATCTATATCTCTGTCTTTGTGCCACTACCATACTGTCTTGATGACTGTAGCTTTGTGTATAGTCTGAATTCAGGTAAGCTGATTCCTCCAGTTCCATTCTTCTTTCTCAAGATTGCTTTGGTTATTAAAGGATTTTTGTATTTCCATACAAATTGTGAAATTATTTGTTCTAGTCCTCTGAAAAATACAGTTGGTAGCTTGATAGGGACTGCATTGAATCTATACATTGCTTTGGGTGGTATACTCATTTTTGCTATATTGATTCATCTGATTCATGAACATGGTATATTTCTCCATCCATTTATGTCATCTTTGATTTCTTTCATCAGTATTTTATAGTTTTCTATATATAGGTCTTTTGTTTCTTTAGGTAGATTTATTTCTAAGTATTTTATTCTTTTTGTCTCAATGGTGAATGGAATTGTTTCCTTAATTTCTCTTTCTTTTTTCTCGTTGCTAGTGTATAGGAATGCATGGGGTTTCTGTGTGTTAATTTTATATCCTGCAGCTTTACTATATTCATTGATTAGCTCTAGTGATTTTCTGATGGTGTCTTTAGGGTTTTCTATGTAGAGGATCATGTCATCTGCAAACAGTGAGAGTTTCACTTCTTTTCCAATCTGGATTCATGCTATTTCTTTTTCTTCTCAGATTGCTGTGGCTAAAACTACCAAAACTGTGTTGAATGGTAGTGGTGAGAGTGGGCACCCTCTTCTTGTTCCTGACATTAGGGGAAATGCTTTCAGTTTTTCACCATTGAAGATAATGTTTGCTGTGGGTTTATCATGTATGGCTTTTATTATGTTGAGGTATGTTCCTTCTATGCCTGCTTTCTGGAGGGTTTTTATCATAAATGGATGTTGAATTTTGTCAAAGGCTTTCTCTGCATCTATTGAGATAATCACATGGTTTTTATCTTTCAATTTGTTAATGTGGTGTATCACATTGATTGATTTGTGAATACTGAAGAACACTTGCATCCCTGGGAAAAAGCCCACTTGGTCATGATGTATGATCTTTTTAATATGTTGTTAGATTCTGTTTGCTAGAATTCTGTTAAGGATTTTTGCATCTATTTTCATCAGTGATATTGGTCTGTAGTTTTCTTTTTTTTTTTTTTTTTTGTGGTATCATTGTCTTGTTTTGGTATTAGTGTGATGGTGGCCTCATAGAATGAGATTGACAGTTTACCTTCCTCTGCAATTTTCTGGAAGATTTTGAGAAGGATAGGTGTTAGCTCTCCTCTAAATTTTTGGTAGACTTCAACTGTGAAGCCATCTGGTCCTGGGCTTTTGTTTGTTGGAAGATTTCTGATTACAGTTTTGATTTCTTTGGTTTCTTTTCTTGTGATGGATCTGTCAAGATTTTCATATATATATATGAAATTTGCTTTTAAAATAGGGTGTTTTTTTTTCAAGGTAATAGTAGGTTGTAAAATGAAAATTAAAGGAGTAGAAAATAATTGATTTTTTTTAAATTTAAAAAGTAAAAAATGGTAATAGTAATATATATCTAGGAATTTCTCTGGAGTTGTTGAGGGCAGTGTGGGGTCAGTTCAGTATCAGATGGTTCCTTGTTCCAGCTTATCCTTCTTCTCAAGGTCTACAGGCCCCTTCCAATGTAGTCAATGCTAACTACAGAATTTAACCTGTTGCACCTGTCACTTCCAAAGCAGTTCCCTCTTTGTTTATTTTGGCTTCCTCTGTTTGCAAGTCTCTCCAGTGTCTAATTTCCACCTTGGCACAAGGGGGCAAAGGTGGTCACTTACTTAGGCTTAATTGTTCAGTTGTAGTGTGGAGAGGGAGGAACACTGCAAACAAATACCACTGGCGTGTGTGGGGAGTGTGTGCAGTGTATGGACTACAGTGGGTTTGCCCCCGTTCACAGCCCATGTGCTTTCCTGGTCTACACTGCTCAGGCTCCAGATCACTCTGCAGGGTATTCTCCAAAGCAAGCCCTAGGTTTTGTGCAATTCCCAGGTCTAAGCTGCTCAGGTTTGGGTTCTTGGGTACTCCACAAAGGCACAGACTTGGTTCAGCATGTGTTTTCTGCCCTTCCCAGGTCCAAGAAGCTCAGGAGACCAGGTGCTTGGTGAGCGCACTATCCCAGGTGTGCAGTGCATCTTAATCACCTCCACAGTCCCAGCCACTGTTTCCTGGGTGTGCCACAAGAGCACCACCTCAGGTGTGTCATGTGTCTCCTCTGGGGAGCTGATCTCTGACCACGACCCTCCTGGCAGATGTCAACTCTCCAGGATCCCAGGATGACTTGCTTAGCAACTGGGAGCCTGCTCACAGTTTGGTAGAAGATTCTGTCTTGGGGGCCGAGATTGTCCCTTGACTTCCTGCTCTGGCTGTTGCCTGCCTGCCTCTCTGCCTCCGGTGGGGGAATGGATTGGTCCTCAGCCAGCTAGCTCTCCTCTGGCATTCGCCCAATCCGTTGTTCTGTGAGCAGGCCTGGCTATGCCTTAGGTTAGAGCTTTTTGTGGGAAAGTTCTCTCTTGTTTTTTTTTTTTTTTTTTGTCTCTATCTGGCTATCCTACAGTTTGGGTTGCTGTCTCACATTAGCGCCCTCAGATTGTCCTCAGGGCATTCAGGCCTTGTCCTTACCAGGCATACAACTCTTGCCTCCCTGTTCAGCCCCTGCTCGCTGGTGGCAGACGTGAGCATCTGGGCTACTTCTCTGCTGGGAGTTGCAATTAGGCGCATATTCTGTGTGTGTGTGTGTGTGTGTGTGTGTGTGTGTTTCCTTTCCCAGTTATGTTGCCCTCTGAGGTTTCAAAACTCCCCACAGACCCACCGGTGAGAGGGTTTCCTAGTGTTTGGAAACTTCTCCTCCTTCATGACTCCCTTCCCGGGACAGGTCTCCATCTCTAATTTTTGTCTCTCTTTTTGCCTTTTATGTTTTGTCCTACCTCTTTTTGAAAAGAATGGGCTGGGTTTCTGGGTGCCTGGTGTTCTCTGCCAGCATTCAGAAGTTGTTTTGTGAAAGTTACTCAGCATTCAAATGATCTTTTGATGAATTTGTGAGGGAGAATGTGGTCTCCCCATCATATTCCTCCACCATCTTAGGACCCTCTCCATCAGTATGGTTTTGATGACTGCCTCCTGCACAGTGTTACAGACTTCCTTTCATAGATCTTCAGGCACTATGTATAGATCTAATCTCTAGAATATGTTTATCTCTTCTACTGTATAACCATAAGGAAATTGATGCAGGTCGTACCTTAATGGCCTAGTGATTTTCCTTACTTTCCTCAATTTAAGTCTGAATTTGGCAATAAGTAGTTCGTTATCTGAGCCACAGTCAGTTCCAGGTCTTGTTTTGCCGACTGTATAGAGCTTCTCCATCTTTCATTGCAAAGAATATAATCAGTCTGACTTTGGTATTGACCATCTGGTTATTTCCATGTGTAGAGTCATCTCTTGTGTTGTTGGAAGAGGGTGTTTGCTATGACCAGTGCATTCTCTTAAAAACACTCTGTCAGTCTTTGCCCTGCTTCATTCTGTACTCCAAGGCCAAATTTTCCTGTTACTCCAGGCATCTCTTTACTTCCTACTTTTTCATTCCAGTCATATTATGAAAAGGACATCTTTATGAGGGATTAGTTCTGGAAGATCTTGTAGGTCTTCATAGAACTGTTCATCCTCAGCTTCTTCATCATTAGTGGTTGGGCATAGCCTTGTATTACTGTGATATTGAATGGTTTGCCTTGGATATGAACAGAGATAATTGTTTCATTTTTGAGATTGCACCCAAGTACTACATTTTGGACTCTTTTGCTGACTGTGTGGGCTACTCCATTTCTTCTAACAGATTTTTGCCCACAGTAGTAGATAGTATCATCTCCTATTTGACCACTTCCAATTTACCTTGATTAGTGACCTAACATTCCAAATTCCTATGCAATCTTGTTCTTTACAGCATCAGACTTTACATTTACCACTAGATACAACCACAACTAGGCTTTGTTTCCACTTTGACTCAATCTCTTCATTCTTTGCGGATGAATTTCTCTACTCTTCTCCAGTAGCCTATTGGATACTGTTGGTCTGGGGAGTTCATCTTTCAGTGTTACCTCTTTTCGCATTTTCATACTGTTCATGAGGTTCTCAAGGCAAGAATCCTGATGTGTTTTGCCATTCCCTTCTCCAGTGGGCCACATTTTGTCAGAACACTCCACCATGGCCCATCCGTCTTAGGTGGTCCTCACTATATGACTCAGTTTCATTGAGTTACACAAGGCTGTAGTCTATGTGATCAGTTTAGTTAGTTTCCTGTGACTGTGGTTTTCATTCTGTCTTCTCTCTGATTGATGGGGATAGGAGATTTCTGGAAGCTTCCTGTTGGGACGGACTGACTGTGGGTAAAGCTGGGTCTTGCTATGGTAGATGGGACCATGCTCAGTAAATCTTTAATTCAATTTTCTGCTAATGTGTGCATAAGTTCATATATGGGTGCTCTTGGGTGCAGAAATAATAAGTGCATATATTTTCACCCACCCAGCCAGTCTATGCCTTTTGGTTGGTGCACTTAATTCATTTACACATAAGGTGGTTAACAATATGTATGATTCTGTTACCATTTTAACTGTTTTGTGTTTATTTTCTGTAGGTCTTTTCCTTGTCTTGTGTTTCCTGCTTAGAGAAGTTCCTTTAACACATTTTGTAAAGTTGGTTTTGCGAGGCTTAACTTTTGCTTTTCTGGAAAGATTTTGATTTCTCCAACAGACCTGAATGACAGTCTTGCTGGGTAGAGTGTTCTTGGTTGTAGGTTCTTCCCTTTCATCACTTTAAATATATTGTCCCTTCCACTTCTGACTTGTAGTGTTTCTGTTGAAAAGTCAGCTGATAACCTGATAGAAGTTCCCTTGCATGTTGTCATTTTCCCCTTTTTGTTTTTAATTTATATTTGTCTTCAATTTTTGTTAGTTTAATTACTATGTGTCTTATTTTGTTCCTCCTTGGGTTTATCCTTTCTGGGACTCTCTGTGCTTCCTAAATTTGGTGCATTTAATGTTATTCCAGATGTCTCTTAGACTGTGTTCCTTTTTAATTGTTTTTTTTTTTTTTTTTTCTATATTCTGTTCTGAGGTAGTGATTTCCACCATTCTGTCCTCTAGGTCATTTATCCATTCTCAAATCTCACCTGGAGGAGGAAATGACAACTCACTCCAGTATTATTGCCTGGAGAATCCCATGGACAGGGGAGCCTGGCAGGCTATAGCCCATGGGTTTGCAAGGAGTCAGACATGACTTAGCAACTACACAGACAGATGTCTTAGTTATCCTGCTATTGATTCTTTCCAGTGTATTGTCTATCTGTTTGTTTGTATTTTATTTCTTCTAGGTCTTTGGTAAACATTTGTTACATCTTCTCCATTGTTTTCCAGAGATCCTGATCATCTTCACTATCATTATTCTGAATTCTTTTTCTG
This sequence comes from Cervus canadensis, assembly GCF_019320065.1. Classification (NCBI taxonomy): domain Eukaryota; kingdom Metazoa; phylum Chordata; class Mammalia; order Artiodactyla; family Cervidae; genus Cervus; species Cervus canadensis. The sequence goes on from NC_057388.1 coordinate 2,108,741, forward strand.
GAAGGTTGCCTATCTCTACTTCATTTAGTCGCTTTCTCTATGATTTTATATTGTTGCTTCATCTGGGACAAAACTTCCTGCTTTTTCATCTTAGTTAATTTTCTGTTATGTGATTTTTGTTCTAGCCATAGTGGAGTTGTGGTTCTCTTGCTTCTTCTGTCTGCCCTCTGATGGAGGAGGCTAAGAGGCTTCCTGATAGGAGCAACTGGTCATGGGGAAAACTGGGCCTTGCTCTGGTGGGCAGAGCCTTGCTCAATGAAGCTTTAATCCAATTATCATATGATGGGTGGGATTGAATCCCCACCATAGTTGTTTGACCTGACCCAACCCTGGAGTCTACAGGTTCAGTGGTAGGGTTAACGGTGACTTCCAAGACGTCTTATGCCAGGAGGGATGCTCCAGGACGTCTGCTGTCAGTGCCTCCATCCCTGTGGTGAGCCTCTGATGACACACACATCCATAGCAGACCCTCCAACACTCTGTGGGGGCATTGCTCCTTTCCTCTGGGCCTTGTTATGTATGGCTGAGATTTAGTTTGTGCCCTCCAACACTCTCTGTTTCCCCCAGTCCTATGGAACTCTTATAATTAAATCCCACTGGCCTTCAAGGTCAGATTCCCTGGGGATTCCCAGTCCCTTTTTCAGATTCCCTGACTGAGAATCTTGATGTGGGGCTCAGAACTTTTACAACAGTGGGAGAACTTCTTTTGTGTTATTGTTCTCCAGCTTGTAGGTCACACACCTAATGGGTATGGAATTTGATTTTATAATGATTGTGCCCCTCTTACTGTCTTGTTACAGCTTATTCTTTGTTTTTAGACATTGGGTATCTTTTTTTTTTTTTTTTTGGTGGGTTCCAGTCTTCTCCTGTCCCTGGCTGTTCAACAGCATGTTGCAATTTTGATGCTCTTTCAGGGGGAAATAAGAACATGTCCTTCTACTCTGCCATCCAAAAGAAGAAGTGACTAGTGTACATTAAAAAAAAAAAAAGAAAGAAAAAGAAAGAAAGAAACAAATTGCTTCTTAGGTGATGCTAGTGGTAAATAATGCACTGCCAATGCAGGAGATGCAAGAGATGAAGGTTCAATCCATGGTTCAGGAATATCCCTGGAGAAGGTCATGGCAACCCACTCCAGTACTCATGCTTGTTCCAGTTGCAGTGATCACATCCCACTACTGGGTTAGTTATATGGCCTTTGAACATCTCAAAGCTGTCAGATCTTAGTTAACACTTATAGTTAACAGATAAAATCCCCAGTGGCTCAGCATGTAAAAACTCTACCTGCAATGCAGGAGACACAGGAGATGTGCATTAGACCCTTGGGCCAGGAAGATCATCTGAAGGCAAAAACGACAACCCACCTCATTATTCTTGCCTGGAGAATCCCATGGACAGAGAAGATTGGTGCGTTACAATCCATGGGGTACTAAAGAGTTGTACATGACTGAACAAATTAGCACAAGTGAACATGAACGAAAATACCCATCAGACCACCAATGGTTGCTTTTAAGCATCATGCCTCATATAAAAGTGGCCTAGGTTTAGGTAAAAACACTCCACAGTGTTGAACACAATCCACTGTAAACTGTATGTGGGAACCTTTTTTAGGCTACATGGGCACTCTTAGTCCTAAACAGTTTAGATATGTGAAGTTGTAGCACATGACGTAGACTATGAAAACTGCTTTGGTTTCCAAAGACAGGACATATTATTCTTAAAAATACTCATAAATCAGGTCCCATGTCAGTATCCTAGCAATTACATTAACAGAATATTGACCTTTAAAGTAAATCCTTTTAGTGATTCTACTTATCTCATTTATAAGAATTCTTCCAGATGTAATTTTATCTTTGCTTGAAAGAAATGCTACCTTCAGATATTATTATTCAGTTCAGTTCAGTTCAGTTGCTCACTCGTGTCCAACTCTTTGTGACCCCATGAGTTGCAGCACGCCAGACCTCCCTGTCCATCACAAACTCCCGGAGTTTACTAAAATCCATGTCCATTGAGTCGGTGATGCCATCCAGCCATCTCATCCTCTTTGTCCCCTTCTCCTCCTGCCCCCAATCCCTCCCAGCATCAGGGTCTTTCCCAATGAGTCAACTCTTCGCATGAGGTGGCCAAAATATTGGAGTTTCAGCTTCAGCATCAGTCCTTCCAATGAACACCCAGGGCTGATCTGCTTTAGGATGAACTGGCTGGATCTCCTTGAAGTCCAAGGGACTCTCAAGAGTCTTCTCCAACACCACAGTTCAAAAGCATCATTTCTTTGGCTTTACAAATATAGCTTTCCACCTTTACAAAGATAATTCCATTTAAAAAATATGTAAACTTAAAAACAAACAAACAAAATATAAACTTCCCCTCCATTAGCCCATATTTTTTATGGTTCATTTTTTTATGGTGTGCTCTTTGAATGCTTCTGTTCCATATCACTGTTGGAAGTACAGTGTTTTGTTTGCAACTTAGTTTGTCTAATTCTTTCTCTGTGTAATTGTTCCTTTCTTTAGGGCAAGATTACATTTAAACAATGATGGGCAAGTGGCATCATAAAAATTGGTCTTTCTGGTGTATGGGGGGCTGCTAATTAAGATCTCTTCTATATGAAATAAGTAGAAGAAACAGTATGTCTTTTGAGAATGAATAGAATATAGGGAACTTAAGGCCAGAAACCAGCCCTTTAGATATTATTCTTACTTTGAATTTTTATAACCTTGGATGTTTCTACCATTCAACACAATGTGTGCTATTATCAAGTATATCTAAAGCCTTTAAACTATTACCTAGTTTCCATTTAAACCAAAATATGTTTGAACATGTTGCAGAAGCTATTACAAGGCTGGCTCTGTGGTTATAATTCTTCCACTGATCAGCTTCACCTTGGCAAGGCAAGGTCACCTTTCTGTGTTTCATGTGTGATCTACACTGATTGCTGGAGATAATCTCCAAATGCCATTCCACCTTAGAAATACTCAATATTATATAAAATACATGAACACACTTGGGTAAAATATTTCAATTCCTGAATAGCTCCTGAAATAAATCTCTTATTTTGGTTGTTTAACATCTTCCTAATCCACTTGTCTCTCTTTCCACCCCAAGGAAACATATTATAATCTGTCATATTAATTTTTTCTAAATGTTTTTGCAATTATAGCTTTGTAATTTCCCTTTTACCATAGTATCATTTACCTTTTTACCATTTACCATTTACCTATTATCTGTTACAGATCCCATTTTTCTTTTGTTTTTGTTCCTTTCTTCTTCATATAGATCATGTTCAATATTTTTGTTTCCAGTCAAAATTAGTTATTTCTGTGAGTAACTTTCTGTGAGTTTCTGTGAGAAACTCACTCCTCTCACATTATAAAAACTGATAGCAATAGGAAGGGAAAAAGCCATTTTGGAGAGTGCAGAGGATTGTAAAAACAAAGGACAGGAGGAAGGTCCTTAAGATCTAAGGGCTTGGCTTTGCCATGGCCTTCATCGTGGTTCATATTAATCATTGAAATCTGAATGAATGTTAAATTCCCAGTTTCTATATAACTTCTAAAGTTTAACTCTGCTTGAATGTATACAACTTCTATTATTTGAAATAGAATACTAAAGTCATAGTCAAAGAAAGTGGCATTAAGTGAGATAAGAAACAACGATGGTAATAATAGGAATTCAGCAGCCTTTCTGGTGGGCATCCTTATAATCATTAGAGCAATCAGTGGTGAGTACAGTAAGTCCCCTGAAAAAGAATCTTGAAGTTGTGAACTTCCAAAGATGCAAATGTGCTACTACCCAGACATCACTTTTTTCAAGAGGGTAGGTAGAATGTATCCAGCAACAAACCAGAATCTGTGCCATCACTGTCAACTGTGATTGAAATAGCAACTTACCCTCTATTTCCTACTGTTGATGATCCTTCAGCTTTACCATCTCCCACTTCCTCTCCCTCTCCCTTATCTAGTCAGTAATTCTTTTTGCCTGTTCACTCAATGTCAGCGCCTATGTGACAGCTGCTGTACTAAACTATTGCACTTTTCAAGGTACTGTACTGTAAGATTAAAAATGTTTTCTTTATTTTTGTGTTTGCTATTACTTGTGTGAAAAGTATTATAAGCCTACTACAGTGCAGTACCGTGTAGCTGATTTTGTTAGTTGGGTTCTTAGGCTAACTTTGATGGACGTGCACATTAATTTTACTTACAAATGTACTCTTGGAATGAAATTCATTTGCATGTAGGGTACTTACTGTAATGATCTCAGTTTTAGTAAGCTGCTCCTTAAATGCAGACTTGTGGATTAAGTAAGAGAAACAATGAGAGACTTTTTCTTTTTATTCTCTGAACCCACCTGACTCAGAGGTGATGAGTTGTTAATCATAATAGGTTCTCTTCATTCATTTGGTTTGTCACATATTTTTGGAAATGATTTCTCATACATATAAAAGTTTAAGGTAAAGTGTAAGCATTTAAATCAAGCTTTCTTGGAAAATATGCAACTGTAAGAAAAAGCCCAGCCTTAGAAAAATTTTATACACAAACACAAAATATTACTATGAAGAGTGACCAGTGACATCATTAAAATGGCAGAATAGGGAACTCTTGTCTCCCCACAGAAACATCAAAAAACAAACAAAAATAATCAAAATCAACTTTGTCGAAACCTTATAAAATAGTGAAAGACTTACAGCAACCAAATGAATCATGAATTCAGGGGAAAGACAGCTGACAATGCATTTTTACTTGTCTTTAACATACCACACCTTGTTTGGCCAGCTGCCCTTTAGCAGCCTATATTCCCATTAGGGATGCTGGGATCTTGGCACCTGATTCCAGAGGGAGCAGAGCAAATCTCATTTGCAAGCTATGGTATAGGTCTGTTTTAACCTGATTGGGGTCATTTCAAGCTCAAAGGCAGGAAAAAGTCCATGTCCCAGTTCCAAAGCAGTCAATCAAAAGAGATTCTTACAATCTCTTACTTGTAAGAAAGTTATCTTTTTTGTTTTATGTAAATCTCCAACTCCACATTAGACAGTATAATCTGCTTTACTCAATCTATGATTTGAATATTAATTTTATACAAAATGACCCTCACAGAAATACCAAGAATAATGCCTGATACTCTTTCCTATCAGTAATTAACACAAAGTATTTGACTGTTCAATTAAAAACATAGTTTGACAGAATGGATATAAAGACAAGAACAAACTACACACATCTACAAAAGAGTCACTTTAGATATAAGCACATATATTGAATATGAAACATGGGAAAAGATATTTCAGGCACATATGTTGAATGTGAAACATGGGAAAAGATATTTCATGCAAACAGTCACCAAAAGACAGCAGCGGTCACTATACTAATATTAACCAAAATCTCTTAAGTCAAAACATTTGTAAGAAATGAAGAACCGAATTATATAATGTCAAATATGTCAATGTCAGAGTTCTGAAGCAAATATGGGCAGAATGGAAAAGAGAAATAGCTTTACAATAATGGTAGAAGACTTCACTAACTCAGTTCCACTTGTGGATAGAATATGCAGACAGCAAATCAGCAAGGAGATAAGAGTATTTGAACAACTCAGTAGACGATGAGACCTAACAGACTTACAGAATACTTCACTCAAAAGTAGCACTCAAATACACATTTTTCTTAATTGGAGAAATTTCTTATGGTAGTACATATGTTAGGTCACAAAATTAATTAATACATTTAAAAAGATGTAGATCATGCAAAGGACTATTTCAGTCACAACAGAAAAAAGCTAGAAATCAGTAGCAGAAGAAAAATTGGAAAGTCTATAGATTTGTGGGAATTAAACAACACAAAATACTTAAAAGCCAATTAGCTAAAAAGAAATCCCAAGGGAAGTTGGAGAATATCTTGAGACAAATGAAAATTAAAGAGCAAATACCAAAATTTATGGGACACAGTACAATCAGTGCTAATAGAAAAATTTATAGATGCAAATAATGCTTACATTTGAAAAGAAGATCTCAAATTGACAATCTAAACTTGAATCTTCACGAAATAGAAATAAAAGAAAAAGCTAAACTGAAATCCAGCAGATAAAGGAAGGATGATAAAAATTAGAACAATGATAAAGATTAGAGGAGAGATAAATAAAATTTTTAAAACTAGAAAAAATAAAATCCAAAGTGAGTTATTCTTTGGAAAAGAATAACAAAATTGGCAAGCCATTCGTCAATCTAAGGAAAAAAGAGCAAAGAAATAACTAATGTTAATCTTAGCAAGTAGCTAAGACTCTAATAGCTAAATAAAAGAGGGAACACTGCCAACAAATTTACAGAAATGAAAAGGATTATATAAAATTCTATGAACAGCTTTACAAAACTTGGAACACCTAAAAATATCCTAAAAGCACACAGCTTACTTACTGAATTATAACTAAACAGAAATTTTTAACAAACCTGTAACTGGTAAAGGAATTGAATCAGTATTCAAAAATATCCCAACAATAAAAGTCCAACACCTGATGTCTTTACTGGTGAATTCTACAAAACATTTGACAAAGAATCAACACCACTCTATCTCAAGTTCCTCAAAAATTTAAAGAAGAGGGAATAACTCTGAACTCATTCTAAGAGGCAAGAACTTTCCTAATACCAAAAGCAGACAAAGACATTGCAAGAAAAATACAGACTAATGTCCCTGATGAATATTTAAGCAAAAGTGCCCAGTAAAATAGTAGTGAATATAATTCAACAGCATATTAAAATGATTGTATACCATGTCCAGCTTAGATCTATTCTTAGAATACAAAGATTGTTCAACATATGTGCATACAGCATATAAACAGAATGAAGAGAAAAAAAAAATACATGATCATTTCATTAAAGAAAATTCAACAAATTATGAATAGTGGCAAAAGACTTTAACATAATAGAGGTCAAATGAGGGGGGGGGTAACCACCACTAATATGATATTCAATGGTGGAAGATTGAAAAATTTTTCTTTTAGGTCAGGGACAAGATAAACTTTTGGTGTTACTACTTCTACTTAACATACTACTGGAAGTCCTAGCCAGAATAATTAGGCAAGGAAAAGAAATAAAAGCATCCAAATTTTAGGAAAGTAGCAAAATTACCTCTGTTCTTAGATGACATGTTCTTATAGGCATAAAATTTTAACACTTCCACAAATATAAAGTATTAAAACTATTGAAAATTATGATAGTATCACAAAGAATAAACACTGGGGAATGAGTTTAACTAAGGAGGCAAAAAAGAAATATTCAAGAGAAACTATGAAGCATTGTTTTCTGAAATAAATCAAAGGATATACAAATTGAAAGAAAGATATTCTTCTTTATGGATTGGAAGACATAATGTTATTAAAATGTCAGTAATAGCTCTAGAAACCTAAAGATTCAATGAAATCTCTATCAAAATCCTGATGACTTTTTTTTTTTTTTTTTTTTTTGCAACAAGAAAATCTATCTAAATTTATATGGAATAGACAAAACAGTCTTGAAAAAGAAAAACAAAATTGGAGGCCTCACACTTCATGATTCCAAACATATATCACACACAAAGCTGTTGCAAACAAATCAGTGCAATGCTGACATAAAAATAGACATAGAGATCAATAGAATATACTAGAATGTAATAGAGAACCTTGGATTTTTGCATATATGGTCAAATGATTTTTAACTTGCACTTTTAAAAGTGCAAGTCCATTTAATGAGGAAAGATAGTTGTTTTTTTTTTTTTTTTTCTGAAGAATGATGTTTTGAAACTGTTAAAGAATGAAGTTGAACCCTTACATTTCACAATGTACAAAAATTAACTCAAAATGGATCCATGATCTAATTATAAGTCCTAAAGCTATCAAATTCTTAGAAGAAAATGAAGGAATGCTCAAGACTTTGGATTAGACAATAATTTTTTGAATATGAGACTAGAGCACAGGCAACAACAACAGAATAGATTAAACTGAACTACATCAAAATTTAAAACTTCTTTTCACCAAAGAATCCAATCAACAGAAGGAAAAGGGAATTCATAGAATGGAAAAAACAATATTTGCAAACAATACATCTGACAAGAGGTTAATATCCAAAATATTTACATAACTCTTACAACTCAATAGCAACATTGAAATAATCTAATTAAAGATGAGCAAAGGACTTGAAAGAATATTTTTCCAAAGAAGATATACAAATGATGAATAAGCATATAAAAAGATGTTCAATATCACTAATTATTAGGAAAATATAAGTCAAACCCAAAATGAAATACCATCTGTTGTCCATTATGGCTGCTACTACCAAAAAAGAAGGGAAAGAAAATAACAAGTTTTGGCAGGTACTTGGAGAATTTGTAACCCATGTTCTCTTAGTGGGGATGTAAATGGCATAGCAGCTATAGAAAAGAGTATGCTAGTTCCTTAAAAAAATGTAAAACTAGCATTACTTCTGAGTATATACCAAAAAATAATTGAAAGTAGGGATTTGAATAGATATATGTACATTTGTCTTTATTACTGCATTATTTATAATAAGCAAAAGATGGAAGCAATTTAGCTACATACATTGATGAATGATTGGAGAAACAAAATGTGATATGTTTGTAAAATGAAATATTGGATTGGCCAAAAAGTTCATCCAGGTTTTCCCATAAGATGTTACAGAAGACTCTAAATGAACATTTTGGTCAACTCAATATTGTTTCATCCTAAAAGTAAGAAAATTCTGATACAGGCTATAATGTGAGTGAAACCTGAGGATATTAACACGTTAAGTTAAAGAAACGTGTCACAAAAATACAAACATCATTTGATTCCATATATATGAGGTACATAGACTGACCAAATTCATAGAGAAAGTAGAAAGGTGGTTTCTAGAGGCTGGGAGAGGGACAGATGAGGTGTAATTATGTAATGAATACAGTATACTTCTTTGCAGTTTATAAGTGTTTCTGCAAACTTTTTCTTTGAGTGTGAAATGTAGTACAACCAAATTTTTTAATGATCCTGGGGCTTTCCAGGTGGCTCAGTGGTAAAGAATCTGCCTGCCAATTCAGGAGATACAGAAAACACGGTTTTGTCCCCTGGGTAGGGAAGATCCCCTGGAAGAGGAAATGGCAACCCATTCCAGTATTCTTGCCTGGAACATTCCATGGACACAGAAGCCTAGTGGGCTACAGTTCATGGGGACACAAAAAGTTAGACACTACTTAGTTACTGAACAACACACACACACATCATTTGTAATACCTAGCTGTAACAAATATGAAGTTTTTCAAGATAGTTTAGATAATCACAGCTAATATTTACAAAGGATGTAATGTAAATCAATGAAGCCCTGTAAGATAGGAGTTACTATCCCTACACTATTGGTGAGAAACTAAGAAAATAGAGATTAAATAATGTGCAAAAACATCGTATATAGAGATATAGATATATATAGTAGTAAAAAAATTGAATCCAGCAGGTTTAGTTTCAAGTCTGTGCTCTTGGGCTAGTGATTCTCAAACTTGAAGCTTCACTTTTTTTTGAAGAAAAAAGGTTATATTTTAGCTTGTTTCCCTCCCCATACCCTGCCATCAAATTGCTGATTCAGAAAGTATTAATTGAACCTAAGAAGTCCTGTTTCTGTCAAGTTCCCAGGTGATGGTGATGCTGGTCATCTGCTACTTGAGAAACTCTGCTCTTGATACTCTTGCTGCCAGGAGGAGCAGAGAGCCAGACTCAGGGGTATTGAAGCCCCTCCAATGGTCCAGTTTACAGGTAGATTCCTGCAGGTATTTCACCACCACCACTACAACTACAGCCACATCAAATGCTAAAATAAGGATTGCTGAGATAAGTCTTCCACAGGGGAATATTATCACCACTGCCAGCATAACTCCTAGGGTTTTCCTGAGACATCATTTTTCCCATAATGTTAAGTTCAGTTACTCAGTTGTGTCTGATTATTTGACACCCCCATGGACTGCACCCACCAGGCTTCCCTGTCCATCACCAACTCCCAGAGCTTGCTCAAACTCATGTCCATTGAGTCAGTGATACCATCCAACCATCTCATCCTCTGTTCACCCTTCAGTCTTTCCCAGCATCAGGGTCTTATCCAATGAATCAGTTCTTTGCATCAGGTGGCCAAAGTACTGGAGTTCCAACGTCAGCATCAGTTCTTTCAATGAATATTCAGGGCTGATTTCCTTTAGGATTGACTGATTTGATCTTGCTGTCCAAGGAACTCTACAAAGAGTCTTCTCCAACACCACAGTTCAAAAGCATCAATTCTTCAGCATCCAGCTTTCTTTACGGTCCAACTCTCATATCCATACATGACTACTAGAAAATTCATACGTCAATACTGGAAAAACCATAGCTTTGACTATACAGGCATTTGTTGGTAAAGTAATACCTCTACTTTTGAATATGCTATCTAGGTTGGTCATAACTTTTCTTCCAAGGAGCAAATGCCTTTTAATTTCACAGCTGCAGTCACAATCTGCAGTGATTTTGGAGCCCAAGAAGATAAAGTCTGTTACTTTTTCCATTGTTTCCACAATTATTGGCCTGAAATGATGGGACTGGATGCCATGATCTTAGCTTTTTGAATGTTGAGTTTTAAGCCAGCTTTTGCACTCTCGTCTTTCACTTTCATCAAGAGGCTCTTCAGTTCCTCTTCACTTTCTGACATAAGGGTGGTGTCATCTGTATATCTGAGTGTATTGCTACTTCTCCTGGCAATCTTAATTCCAGCTTGTGCTTTATCCATCCTGGCATTTCTCATGATGTACTCTGCATATAAGTTAAATAAGCAGGGTAAAAACATACAGCCTTGACGTACTCCTTTCCTGATTTGGAACCAGTTTGTTGTTCCATGTCCAGTTCTAACTGTTGCTTCTTGACATGCATACAGATTTCTCAGGAGGCTGGTAAGATTGTCTGGTATTCCCATCTCTTTAAGAATTTTCCACAATTTTTGTGACCCACACAGTCAAAAGCTTTAGTCTAGTCAATGAAGCAGAAGCAAATGTTCTCTTGGAATTCTCTTGCTTTCTCTATGATCTCGTGGAATTTGACAATTTGATCTCTGGTTCCTCTGCCTTTTCTAAATCCAGCTTGAACATCTGGAATTTCTCAGCTCACAAACAGTTGAAGCCTAGCTTGGAGAATTTTGAGCATAACTTTGCTAGTGTGGGAGGTAAGTGGAATTGTGCAGTAGATTGAACATTCTTTGGTATTGCCTTTCTTTGGGATTGGAATGAAAACTGATCTTTTCCAGTCCTATGACACTGCTGAGTTTTCCAAATTTGCTGGCATATTGAGTGCAACACTTTCACAGAATCATCTTTTAAGATTTGAAATAGCTCAGCTGGAATTCCATCACCTCCATCACCTTTGTTCATATGATGTTTCCTAAGGCCCACTTGACTTTACATTCCAGGATGTCTGGCTCTAGGTGAGTGAGCTCACCATCATGGTTATATGGGTTATTATCTTCATTCTTTCTGGAGTTATTTCTCCACTCTTCTCCAGTCCAAACAACCTGGGAAGTTCATCTTCCAGTGATATATCCTTTTGCCTTTTCATACTGTTCATGGAGTTCTCAAGGCAAGAATGCTGAAGTAGTTTGTCATTCCCTCCTCCAGTGGACCACATTTTGTCAGAACTCTCCACCATGACCCATCCATCTTGGATGGCCCTGTATCGCATGGCTCTTAGTTTCATTGTGTTAGACAAGGCTGTGATTCAAGTGATCAGTCTGGCTAGTTTTCTGGTTAGTTTCCAGCGAAAGCACTGCCTAAAATGCTAGCATGTTTAGGTTCCTGCCTCTTTGCCTCCCACAGCCCTGGTTCAGTGTCAGAAGATGGCTAAATATGGTTGAGCAGGGCTTGGGTCACAGTCCCTTTTCCTTGTTATAATGAGTTGCCCAAAGTTTATCTCTAGACCTTTCAGATCCTATTTACTTTGGGAGCTGATGGCTTGTTTCAATGAACAAGGTTTACAAGGGGAGGAGTTCAGAAACTAGGCTGATAATGTACTGACAAATGTCTACTATGATTCTCTTAACTAAATGGCAGGTAGAATAAAATTTTAATCATTTTACAAACATTTATTGTGCAGAAACTGTGTGCAAGGACCATAAATAACTGTGAATACAAGCATTCACAGTGAATGGCCATGCCTTTGTTATCCCTACTCAAGGCAAAAATAAGCAATATGCTTGTGTGAATTAATGGAGGTCAGGTGTAGCAAGGATCTTAGTAGATGCCAGACTTCTGGCATCTGGTTGTATTCCTGCAAATTCTAGTCCTCTGGCAGTAACTTTTTTCACTATGTGCCTACCTACCTTTCATAGAATACTGTTACTCTATTTCAAATATTCCTGGAAACCTGAAACTACTTTCAGCCATTTCAGAAGGAATGAATGGGGACCCTCAAGTATCATTTTCAAATTTCATTAAATGCAACAGAGTCCAACTCTGGGTAATTTAACAGAACAGTATATTGGGAGGAAATGGGTACTTGATAAATCCAACTCAGGTCTGGAAGGACAGGGCCCAACAGTGTCCTAAACTGCAGACTTTTCAGGGTATCATTTTCTGGGCTTCTCTGATAGCTCAGTTAGTAAAGTATCTGCCTACAGTGCATGAGACCCCACTTTGATTCCTGGGTTGGGATGATCCCCTGGAGAAGGGAAAGGCTACCCACTCCAGTATTCTGGCCTGGAGAATTCCCTGTATGGTATAGTCCTTGGGGTCGCAAAGAGTCAGACACAACTGAGAGTCTTCCACTTACATTGTTAAAATCAAATATTCCCACTATTTAAGTTATAATATCATACTTTTCTCAAGTTTTTAAATGTAAAGAAAAGTGATTCCATTGTCCTGGCTCCCCCAGACAGGAGAAAAGCAGCCCTGCACTGGGAGTCAAAGCAGGATTGTGTAAAAGAGCAAAGAAGAAGCTTCTCACAGGAAGATCTGGATGCTGTTACCAGAAGGCATGTAGCCATGAAGCCATGAAGCCATAAGGCTTACATAGTCACTGCCTCCCTGATCCTCTGTCTTGTATGCCTAAGTGTAAAAACATGTCACCAGTCAAACAAAAGATCAGTGTTAAACCTAAAAGTATTTCTTTGTAACAGTTATGTTCTCAGCAGTTTTCCTCTTGGGCTTCCTTCAACTGGAAAGACATGACAGGTCAGGACAGCTCTATACTTTTTTACGAACAAAATATTTCAAAAACCATATGTCCTTAGTGATACTTGCTACAAGAATAAATTTCTTCAGAAGGAAACATTAATGATATAAAATTCTCATTTCTATAGCTAACAAAAAGCATTTATCAGCATTTTATTGTAAGTTCAGCCTTTGTATTTTTCTGCCTTTTTTTTTTTTTTTTGCTTTCCTTTTCACTAATAGAAAGAAGTGGTATTTGTTTTGGACTAACATTTTATGGCAATAATTAAACACATTTATTCTTATTATACAAGTTAATTGTGCACATAAAATGTGTAAGGCAAAATATTTGACCAAATCACAAGAATGTATAATTATATCCTAATTATAGCTCTATTCTAAAACCTGTGTGAAAGTACCAATCACTGAAAATGCAGTTAATAATTTTGGACCCTAAAGGATTTTTTTTTTTTCTAGAGGATAAATCATTATTCATTAAAATTCCTATTTTATACATCTCTGAGTCCAAAAAAGCAGAAAAATGATTAAAGTTTTCATTGCTTTAAAGCAATAATTGAAAGGAGATAATACCACTCTTAGCAATGCTCTGTCTTTTACTGTCTTCATCAACTTTGTCAGGGAAACAGGGGACTCAGAATGCATGCGCTGTTCTGAGTACCAATCAAAATGGCACATTTACTAGAATCTGCATGGAAATATTTAACCTAATACACTTATTCTGTAGGTGATTTGTGTTAGACTATCATTTAGTAGTTGTTTATTCATTATAATTTAAGCTTAAATAAGAATAAACTCAAAAATATACTCTGCACATGCTATAAAAGAACATAAGAAAAAAGATAAACATTTATTCAATTATTCATATATTTTAAATTATCCTTTAATTTAAAGTGATTTAAATTAAATCACTTGAATGGTGATTTCTTTTCATATTCAGTCTATTAACTTGATATATTTTTCTCTAAACTTCAAGTGTTCTTGTGACCCAGAGAACAGAAAAATAGGAATTTTACTAGCAGGTCAAAACTTAGAACCCCTCACAGCTTAGAAAAGAAGATTCCTTTAAAGCAAATATGCAAGTAAATTACCATAAAATGTGTCAATATAAACTAGGTCTTGACTCATTTGGACTTAGAAAATTAGAGGACCTTCAACTACAGGCATTGACTGAACCATAAAGAACCAGGATATCTCCAAAGCAGTTTAAATAATTATGTCAAATTGGGAGAAGGAGCCTGTGTTCATATACGATGATGTCCTTAGCAAAGGGAGTGGTCTCAAGGAGGAGCGTGGAGTGGTGGTTATTCTGCTGTCAGCAGTATCTTAATGAAGGAACCTGTGTTTGTGTGTCTCTGCGTGCGTCTGTGTCTTTTCATATATGTATGTGTGAAGGGGTACATGGGGATGGCCACCTGGCTTGAAACTGAAGCCCAACCAGTAGCCAAATGGAGACAGACAAATGTCAACTCCTCCAAAGGAAGAGGGCAGGTTACCTGTTAACCCTGCTTCTCAGCCACAAGGAAATTCTCTTACTGGTCAAGCTGAATTGAGACTTCAACCAGACACCAGAGCTGAAGGCCTGTTCCAACAACATGAAGACAGAGCCTAGCTTACGAACAGAATTTTAGGAATTCACTGTGCATATTTCTGGCCTCAGGCAATAGTGTAATTCCAAAGTTTCATCTTCTAGAGAAGATCTTACCTTATAGCCCCATTTATTTTCTCAGTGACTCAGACTATAGTTTGTCAAGAACCCATACAAATGAAGGCTCTTGCAGTTAGAAATACTGGGGTCAGAAACGGCTGATAAAAAACAAGAAGCAAATTGATGGACTCTATTAGCTATGCATTAGATTTGGAGATTTATAGGGAAAAGTGAAGGCAACATTTGTGTGTGCTTTCTCTCCAAATCCATTATCTTCCCACAATTATCCTCCTCCCATTGTGCCTGATTAATGGTGACACCAGGCACTAATTCATCTATGCAGGAGACCTGGGTGATCTAGGGGACTTCCATTTCTTCTAATTCCTCAACTCCAGCTACTCCCTAAATCTTGTTAACTCCATTTCCTTCAGGCTTCAAACATTTGCTCTTTTTTTCTCCATTTCCAGTGTCAACAACTCAACAAAGCTGTCGTTGGAGGAGATTGGTGCACTCTGGCACATAAGGTCTCAGAGGAGATATTGGGCTTTAGAATTGATACTGGGATGAGTTAAGGTCTTTGTGACTGTTGGCGTGGGATATGTATTGCATGTGAGAAGGACATGAATTTTGGGAGACCATGGGTAGAATGCTGTGGGTTGAACAGTGTCCTTCCAAAATTCATATGCTGAAGTCTTATCACTCAATATGTCAATACTGAGAAATGTGACTTATAGGGTGATGATTAAGGCTAAATGAGGTCATAAGGATGGGGTCTCAATTCAACAAGACTAGCGTCCTTATAAGAAGAGAACCAAAGAGCTTGGGTTCTCTCTTTCTCTGCCTGTGCACGAAGATGCATGTGGGCATGGTGAGATGGTGCTGCCCCTGTAAGCCTCAGAAGAAGAGCCCTCAAAAAGAACTCTGACCTTGGACTCCCAGCCTCCAGAACTGTGACAAAATTATTTTGTTTAAACAGTCCAGCCTACAGTATCTTGCTAAGACAGCCTGACCTGATTAATAAAGATTTTGGAGGATATCCATTTCCTAGGTCTCTGCCCTTACCTATTACCAGATCCTTTTAATATCATTCTTCCATATACTAGATTGCTTACATATTTTAAAATTAAAGTTTTTTTTTTTTTTTTTAACACTGGTTTGTATTTTAACTATTCTTTTTTTCTGGAATTAGTCTTTTTCACTCTGCTCTCTTAATAAATGATTGCTAAGTAGATAAGAAGGATAAATTAGGAGTTTGGGATGAATACCTACTACGATATACAAAGTAAATAACCAGTAAGAACCTATTGTATAACACAGGGAATTATGCTCAATATCTTGTAAAACCTATAAGGGAAAATCTGGAAAAATAGATGAATATGAATATATGACTGAGCCACTTTGCTGCACACCTGAATTAACACAGCATTGACCTACACTTCAATAAAGGTATTTTTTACGTTAAAGTTCCACCTTCTAGTATAAAGCCAGTTGACCACTCTCTCCTTATATTTTGTAACCAAATAAATCTACTAAGCATGTAAGAGAGGGAATTATTTATTTATTTGCTTGTTTTCTTTCCCTTAGACTATGAGCTAATTGTCACAGAGTGTTTTGGAATTGCACAGACCTATGTTTGAATCCTAATTCCATAATTGATTATCTAAGTTAAACTCTCCAAGTAAACTGAATATGATAACTAACTTATTATGTTAATATAAATTAATTGAGATCACATGTTCTTGTCAACATATTTTTATGTTAATAATGTTCTTATCATTTTTCATTTATTGTTAAATCATGGGGTTTGACACATATTGAGCTGCCAACAACTCCTCATTGCAAAAAAATCTCTATTGCAAGAATGACCAAATGAGCAAATACATAAATGAAGAATTGAAAACAGTGATAAAAGCAACTTAAAAAAAAAAAAAGGAAGAAAGTAAATCAATACAGACAAGAAAGTTTAAGTGACCCTCAAGAGTAATAGGAAACATGATCTCAGTGGTTGTAATGATCAGCAGACAATCTTTGAAGTAACTTTTTACACTGCCTGAAATATTTGGCCCATTTTTCCAAAAGCTGAATATAAGTGATAGCTTTTGCAAAAAAATGTATCTTGCTTTTATTGCATTGTATGCCCTTCCCTGGTTATATCATAATTTCTTGTACCTTGTTTTCCTTCACTAATTGGAAAGACAATCAGGATTCCAGGGAGTGAAGGAAACAGATTGGATTGTCTAATTAAGAACAGTTGAGCAACATTTCAAGAGAATGCAGTGGAGGCAAATTTTGGTTGATAGAACAGGTATATTAGAAACTGTATTTTGTAACTTTATTAAAAAAAAATATGGTGAAAGACCTTGAAACAACAGAATTCTTCACTTACCAGTTAAACTTTCAGTGATTAGTTTACAAAACTAGGCAGGATGGAACATTTTCCAGTCCTTTCTTTCATGCTTTAGAAAACATGTTCCTTCTTCCTGAAACAATTAACATTTTAACTAGCTTACCTACCGGTACAATTATTCATCACATGAAACTTACCAGGTTTGTGTATGCAAGCCAAATCACCTCAGTCGTGTCTGACTCTTTGGAACCCTGTGGACTGTAACCGGCCAGGTTCCTCTGTCCATGAGATTCTCCAGGCAGGAGTACTGGGCTGGGTTGTCATGCCCTCCTCCAGGGGATCTTCCCGACCCAGGGGTTGAACCCACCACCTCCTTCGAATCTCCTACATTAGCAGGGAGGTTCCTTACCACTAGCGCCGCCTGGAGAGATACTTACCACACTGCATCTGAATTCAAGGCTAGGTGCTGGCCTGGGTCCTACTGAACTGCATTTCCCAATTTTCCTTTCTCTGTGTGTTGCTGGTGCATGGGCCACTCAGAGACTTTGAAGCCAGCTTTGAAGAGTGTAGGTACAACAGCAGCTACACCATCATTCACACACGCTGTTGTTGACTGTAGGGGGCCCCTCATTGCAGGAGTCAGTGCCCAGGACTCCAACAGTGCCTTCCCTCAGGGCTCCTCACTCAGCTTCTCCAGCTCCTGGGTCAGTCCTGTGCATTTAACTCCATGCTGAAGGACCTCTGGTTCTGCAGGCCAGCAATGCCACCTAAGTCAGAGGAGATAGATTTGCACCCATTTCAGCTCATCCTCTGGGGCTCCACTTCATTTTCCTGAGTTCCAGCTGGGTTTTTCTCTCCCCTACTTTCTACCTTCATATGTAGTTTTTCAGCCCAATTTTCTGCTCTGAGGGCTTCGCGTTCCAGAGTCAGATGTGATGACAATGGTCTCAGACATGCTACTTAATGAGTTAGCTTTCACAATTGCACAAAACCATATCTCTGCACCAAATCTCTTCACAGATCTATATGGATCTCCATGTATATGATGTGTATACGTACACATGCATACACACACACACACACACACACATTATACCAAAAGTAAGTTCAAGACCTAACATAGAGTAAGGCCAAACAAACCAAAATGTCAGAGTTTGGAGCAGAGAAAGGTTTATTGCAAGGCCATGCAAGGTACTTTGTGCCTAAAAATCCTGGTACTCTCCAAAGGATTTCAGCAAATCATTATTACAAGTAAGGTGAGAGAGAGGCTTGGTTAGCTGTTGCAAACTTTTTGGTGTCTGAAGACATTTTGGTCTGAAGATATCTTGGTGTCGCATGTTCAACTTCCCTTGGGATTTCTTTTTGACTCATTTGTTTTTAACCATGTGTTATTTATTTCCACAAATTTGTAGACTTTCTAGTTTTTTGTTTTTTGTTTTTTCCTGCTATCGATTTCTAGTTTCTTTCTGTTGTGACTGAAATAGAATTTCATATGATCCATCTCTCTTTAAATTGATTAGTTTGTCTGTGTCCTAACATATGGACTATTATGAGAAGTTTCTCCACGTGAAAAAGATGCTTACTTGGGTGCTGATGTTGAGTGAAGTATTCTGTTTGTATCTGTTACTCTCTGTTCTATAACTTTTTGTCTCTATATGAAAAGACTCTCAAAGGTCAGAGCCTTGAGAATGGGCTTTTCTATATATTTCAGGCTATAGGCAATATGCTTTTATTTTTTATTTTTTTCATTGTGTAAATATACAGTATTTTATTCTGCATATTTACAGAATAAACATACAGTACTTTAGAAAAAATATACAGTATTGTATTATGCATCTCCTTCATTATGCATCATCCTTTCAGATGGTCTCAAGGTTTATGCTCTTGGGTACAATGTTTTGTTTTGTTTTTTCAATTTATATTTTAATTGTAGGAAGGCAATGTGCTTTTACAAAAGGTGCAGAGCCAACATGACTAAGCATGGAAAAAGGAACAGATCTAATATGTAGTAAGATTTGTTCTTCCCTATTACATATATTCATATGTACACATACATGTACACATGCAAACACATGTAATTTGCATTTATCAGAAAAGTAGAACCACTACACATGTGTAAGAATGTACTTATATGTCTGCATTGGTAACCACTATAGATATGTCCATCTATTTGTATCTGTGGTAGTTCTGCTTCCCTGGTAGAAATCAGCATTAGCCATGGTCATGGTCATGAGGATTGCTGTGTAGGGACTATTAGACACCTTGTATCATCAGGGACTGGACACGTCACTTAACACATGGTAGATACTACCTAAAATAAAATTTAACAGAGTATTTGACTGTAAAACAGAACATATTTCAAAAATATTTGAAACAAAAGACTAATGGGAAAACTACCCAGACAAGTTGCTCACAAAATAATGCAAAGTTATATAAGTAGGATATAAAAATACAGTTTAAGGTTGAAGTATTTGTAGCACAATTGCTTCCTAACTTAACATTTGGGTACCTGGAACTTGACTTTAGAAGATAGTCAGTACCAATGTGCAGATATATAAATCATTAGAATACAGAGGGTCATAGAAGCTATGGATGTGAATGAAGTTTTATACAGTGAGAATAATTGAGCAGTGGGGACTGAAACTTAGAGATAATCAAGTTTTAGGGAAAGACAGGAAGACAATCACAAAAGAAGACTGAGAATGGAAATTAGGAAGGCTGTAGAAGTAAATAAAAGATAGTCCTGCAAGAGAGTCAGAATAAGAAAGTGTGACAAGAATGTGGACATGGCTAATAGCGTAAATATGACATTAAGTACAGGTGAAATAAACATGGAGGCACTTCCATTCTGCACACTTTGAGGCTCTGCAAAAGCATGTCAGACGGATGGTGACAGCAGAATTCAGATTACATGAGTTTATGTAATGAATTAGTTATGAAATCACTGAAGATTCCATGTAGACTGGCTCTTCAGGAAATATGCTTTTTAAAGAAAGGAGGAGATGAATGAGGTGACACCCTGCAGTCCTAGAGTCAGGGAAATTTATTTGTGGTATTTTTAAGCCTGAAAACTGTTTAGAAAATATAGTTATGTGCCAAATGAAGGTAATGAATTAAGAGGAAGTTGAAGAGCAGAGAAAGCCACAGGTCACAGAAGGGGCAGGGAAGGACTATGAAGGCGGGGCTTTCAGGAGCAAAATAAGAAAATCTTTCTTACTTTGGTGCCAACAACCCAGAAGCAAATTATTTAGCTTAGCTGCCTAAAACTTCTTTAATGTAAAAACTGATATTCTGTATATTTTGTTGTGATTCAATTAAAAAAATATTCAACATTGTTATATGCTATTCTTGCTAAAATCTAACATCTTGTACCTGCGTGAGTGTTCAGTCCGACCCCACGGATTATAATCTACCAATCTCCTCTGCCTATGGAATTTTCCAGGCAAGAATACTAGAGTGGGTTGCCATTTCCTATTCCTGGCTATCTTCCCAACCCAGAGATCAAATCCACATTTCCTGCCTTGGCAGGCAGATTCTTTACCTCTGAACCACCTGGGAAGCCCTTGCTAAAATGGCTTAATGTGAAGTCAGCATTCAAAAAGTACAGAATGCAAGGCATTTTGGAAGGTAATTGGCTTGTACTTTTCATAACAGCTGGTGTCATGTAAAACAATATGACTTCATAACCAACTAACTAACTGGAAAAGAATTGTTCTCCACTAAAAGAACCTAAGAAATGTAACCATATCCAGAATGTAAGCCTTGACTGGGTTCTGGAATCAACATGTTATTTAAAGGCCACTGGGGCCCAGGGTGGGAGTACTGATTATTTTGCCTCAGTGGAGTACTGATTATTTTGAATTAAAGTTAATTGAAAAACAACTGGTGGGGAAAAAATGATTTAATTAAAAAAAAAAACAAACTCTAATACCTCATTTCCCCCTTAAAATGGGAAATAAATCTCCCATGTGAAAGTATCCTCTTATATCAGGAGGATAGAAAGCATTCTTATGACCAAACTTAGGGAATTGAAGGCAAAGAAAGTCATATAAACAAACTGTCCCTTCTTCATTATTCTGCTACGACAAGCAGGAGAACTTTTGGTTTGTTAAATGTTACCAAATAAGTGATCCTTTTTCTAAAACTGCTATATAAATAGCCTGCTATGATCACTTCAGTACTTCAAATTCTATGAGACCTTCATGCATATACATTAACTTTTTCTCCTGTTAATCTATCTTATGTCAGTTTAATTATTAAATCAGTCAAAAGGACTCAAGAGACTAGGGATGAAGTTTCCCCTCACTGACAAGACCACAATATGTATTCTAAAGCAACTGAATACATTTAAATATGGATTGTATATCAATTAGGTGACACAGTAAAATGTTATTTTCAACCCAATTGTGGCATTGCGGTTGGTGGGAGAATATGCTTCCCTTTAGAAAAAGCATGCTGACTTCTTGGAAGGTGAACTGTCCTGATATACAGGTGGGCAAAGGGACATAGACTCAGCAATGTGGCAAAATGTTAACGCATGGTAAAACTCTGTGAGTGTAGTATTTAACTTTTCTGTAAATGTTAACATTTTCAAAATCAATCATAGGAGAAAACAAAATATTTTCTCTTCCCTTTCTCATTCTGATATCAAGGGTCAGGGAAGGTATGTGGGGTGCAGATTTATTGACATGCAGTTTATTCTTACCATTGCATATTTGTGAATTCACCTACTTGCTGAAATTTCTTTGTAACCTCAAAATCAATACCTGTGACATTTTCCTGATCATTTGCTCACATGCACAGAGCAGTACAAATTTTAGCCACTGAGAGGGCATGTTCCCATCTGAGACAAAAAAAAAAAAAAAAATAGCCTTTTGCCTTCTTATCTCAGCTTTCGCATGTTTTTCATATTTTGTGCTTTTTGTTGGTGAGTTTGCTGTTTAAACTTCCCCCAAGCATAGGTGTTGAGTGCTGCTTAGGGTTCCTAAGCGCAAGGAAGCTGTGATGTGTTTTAGGGAGAAAATACATGAGTTAGAGAAGCTTTGTTCAAACATGAGTTATAGGGCTGCTGATCATCTGGTCAAGGTCAATGAATCAATTATACATATGAAATAAGGTATCCTTATGTGGAAACTGCATGAAACAGGGTTATGGTTATCAGATGACCAGCTGTGACCTGAGGCTAGCAGGGAGCTAACCTTTTATTTCCCCTAGGAGCAATGGTCAATATTTACAGTAACTTTACAGAACATAATTATCAATGATAACAAGAATAATCTATATATGCAAATAAGCATGACTGTAGACTTGCAATCAAATGGGCTTTCTCTTCACTAGAATTAGCTGTTTTATCCATGCATTTTCTTTATCTCCACTTCTACCTTATATTCAATACATAAGGAGTAAAAGATGGAGTAGTGGTTATTCCAGTAAACTGACCACAGAGCAAGCCAAGACAGACATTATTAGTGAATATGCAGAGAGGATTCTCAGAGAGGTGGGGTGTAGGGGTGTTTCTCCAGTTGATGCCCTTCCTGTGGGAAAGGAAGGCAGGGGTGGGCAGTGTTTTCCCCTTAACCCAATACCCTGGAGAATTAACCCACTAAACCGGGGGAGGGAGCATTTCTTCCATGAAAGGGAGAATGTGATGGGATATTCCATGGTTCTAAATCCAGCTTTAACCTGGTGTCTTTAATGCTAATTGAGGAGAATAAGTGGACACAGCCTTAGGAGACAGACCCTGAACATTGCTTACTACTGGCTACAGCTACGACCTGCCCAGACCCCTTCTGAACCCCAGTGATGTGCTGGCCAAACAGACACAGATCCACCTCAGGCTTCCTACGGTCCAGAGGCCCTGGGAGATCATGCAGCATTCACGTGAATGCATCTGAGTTCAGGAGGCCTGGGAACTTCTGCGCAAATCTCGGGCTTCCTCTGTGAGATGGGAGACTCGGTTCTCCAGGACCTGGAGAGTAGGCCAGGCAGAGAGGAAGCATCTGCTTTTAAGAGTGAGAGAAACACTGATTCATGAACAAAGCTCACTGGGCAGGAAGTAGGTGAGCTTCCTCCATGTTTGTGTCAGACAATAGTCTTTAGTATCAGTTTTATATTAATGGCTGGAAACTCTAAACATAGAATGTTCCCCGATAGGGGAATCTTTGTGAATTTCTTCAGAATGTGCTTTCCCTGGCTCTCTCATCCCCGTCTCAATTTATATCTCTATGTCTTGTGGTATATATCCACCTGCCAAAGTCACAGTTTTGCATTCCAGAGCGGAAAGAAACAAGGGGGTGGAATTCAAAAATATCATCTTTTGGAAAAGAAATTTACAGTGTATTTGATGTCACAGACAGGTCTAGTTGCCTACATAATGCCACCCTCCCCTGATAGCACTTGATCATCTTTACCTTATAAGGTACATACAAGGAGATGACCAGGATTGACGTAAACATTCCCCTTGCAGGTCTTCAGTCCTGCAGATAACTCTCTCTTTTTCAGTCTTGAGAGATCTGCTGAGCATTGTCTAGCCATGATTTTTCTTCCTTAATAAAAGAGTCGCCTCTCCTCTCCAGGTACCCTTTTTATGCTAAGATCTGCCATACCTCTCTGTGGCCATGAGGAATACACTCCCAAATTAGGACAACAGAACAGGGGATGGGGAGCTGAATTTGTCAGCTCTGGGGTTCCCCATTTGTGGATTTAGGGAGTTCTTGGTACTGCCCTGCTTGTGATGTGGGGAAGCCTTCTGGCACTTGCAGCTGAAAGCAATTGTACAATGAAGATATCTTATGTGACGAACAACCAAAGAAAATGGACCGAAGGAAATGTGAACAGATCATTCAT
Source organism: Cervus canadensis (assembly GCF_019320065.1). NCBI lineage: Eukaryota > Metazoa > Chordata > Mammalia > Artiodactyla > Cervidae > Cervus > Cervus canadensis. The sequence goes on from NC_057388.1 coordinate 2,132,754, forward strand.
TTTATTTGCACATTTGTCTAATTTCACTGATAGTGCTTAAGTTAATGAGACACTAGCTCAGTTAACAGAGAATGCAGGAGAATATAAACTCCTTGGTTAAAGATTTTCTATTACAATCAAACTCACATATACTGTAAAGGTGATCACATGCAATGCCTTGATTAATAAATGTTAAAAATATATTCTAGTAATAAGTTGACTAAAGAAGAACTAATCATCCCATCATAAAGTATATGTATGTATGTGTGTATGTGTGTGTGTAAACCAAAGAAGGCAGAAATACTTACTGTTTTCATAAGGGAGATGGCAATCACATCTAAAGAGCATTCAGAAAATAATTTTGAGCATACAGGAAGAAATATCTTTCAACCGCCTTGAACAAAAGCCATTCACAGAAACATTCGTGTAGAAAAGCTTCATATAAAAAGTTTAAAATTTTTAATAATAGCTTTTGTTATAAAAGAATTTTCAGTACCTGAGATATTACTATATTATCCAGGGACTCATTATTTTTTCTTAACTCTTTCAACTTGGAGTATTTTCATTTCATTTTCTTTTAATTCTTCCAATTTCCTGGATGTTTTAAAATATTTGTACCATTCTTTCTATTTACCAAATGTTCCCTTTATGTTTAGGATCTGTTCTTTCAGAAATGTTCTCTTCTTTATCTTGTTTTTCTTTTTTCTCTTAGCTCTATATCAGAGACAGAGTACTACCCACCCGCAGAGCTTGACTGGTATTTTTTATGCAGGGGAGTGAAAGATTTCTTCAATATACCTCCTTTCCGCTGATTCTTTATTTCTCAGTAAGGAAGAGAGGGTCACATTAAACTCTGCTTCCTAGCCTTCTCTGGAAATTACTTAAAATTTTGGGACTTCAAGATTCTGGTTAAATGCAGTTTCAGTAGCAATCCAAGGGCTTTTCTTTCCCTTCATGGTTATTTATGGATAATTTATTAGTTTCTTTAAAAAAAATTAGGATTTTTTTTTTTTTTTTTTTAAATCCATCTTTGATCACCTAAGATTGGTTAGTGACTAAGTATGGAACATGAGGTTTTATTCAGAGACTGACTTCCTTGGCTTTAGAGAACGCTAGTATGCTAATATATTTAATCTGTAATATCTGTTCATAAAATAATTTTACCTTTTATTTACAAAATTCATTAGCTCTCATTGCCTTCACAATATCTTTTCATAAATGCTTTTATTCATTGCCACAGTATTTCATGAATCAAATATTATCAGTTGTTATGTGTTTGGCCTTTGGCAGCAGTGGGCTACTCTTTCTGCCCCTTCTGATGTCTGTGCCAGAAGCCTTCTCAATCTCTTTTATACTTTAATAAAACTTTATTACACAGAAGCGCTAAGCTATTAAGCCTCGTCCCTGGCCCTGGATTGAATTCTTCTCTTCCAGAGGCCAAGAATCCCAGCATTTTTTATGGTTCAGCAGCAACCTTTCATCTTGGGGGCTCATCTGGGATTCTTCAGGACAAGGTAAGGATGCTTGGAGCTCTAGTTCTTTGTTCTCCTGGCAAACGTGTTTTCTGCTGTACTTTGCTAACTCTACAGTGGGCTTGTGTGGATGAATGACACGCCCTGCATGAAGCAAGTGATGAGTCCTGCTCTGTGGCTCTGCAGTGACCTCACACGGCTTATGGCAGAAGCCCTCTTGGGGGTTTATACTGGCCTGACAATGGGCTTCCCCGGGGGCTCAGACGGTAAAGCGTCTGCCTGCAGTGCAGGAGGCCTGGCTTCAGTCCCTGGGTTGGGGAGATCTCCTGGAGAAGGAAATGGCAACCCACTCCAGTGTTCTTGCCTGGAAAATCCCATGGACAGAGGAGCCTGGTAGGCTAGAGTCCGTGGGGTCGCAATGAGTGGGACACGACTGAGTGACTTCACTTTCACTTTCACTTGGCCTTTGATTCTCAAACACACACTTTAACAAATCTTTTTATGCTGTTTTTATTGTATTTTATTTATTTATTTATTTATTTTATTATATATATGCTGTTTTATTTATTTTATTTTATTAATGGAATAGTCACTTTGTAAATTCTTACAAATAGGAATCAAGTCTATGGTGTCTGGACTCAAATCCTCAGGCAGAATTTCAAATAAGACAAACTGAAAAAGCTCCCTCTCACTCCTTTCCATAGATATGGACCCTTGCAGGCTGTACCAGGCATTTATCTAGATGTGTTTTGTTGTTTCTTTCTTAGGACTCATTTTGTGCTAAGAAATAATAAATATATGTGTGTACCTATGTACATGTGCTCATGTGTGTGTGTGTGTGTGTGTGTGCACGCAAGTGTGTGTGTGTGTATTACCTAGTTATGCAATGTGAACAGGTCGAGATGGACAGCAACTTGAGACCCAGACTTTGTCTCCCTGGATGTTCTGTTTGATATGTGAGTGGAATGATAGCATATAGGGTCCAGACAAAAGAAAAAGCAAGTCATACAACAGAAGACCTTCTAGAAGCCAATGGAAGAAAATAGCAACTTAATAGATGATGAACCAAGATGATAAGTAGAATCTTCATGGAAGAAGATGTTACAGTGTCTGCCAAGTATCAAAATGTGCCATCTCAGTGGGCAACAGGGACATAGGACATGAGCAGAGGGGACACCACTTTCCAGGCAGGTCAGCCAGGTCTGGGAGGGTGGTAACACTAGGTGCTGGGTATCCTGGATGGACTGTGTCCTCCCACTGTGGTGAGGAATCTTCTCTGTGTGTGTTTAATCAGAAAGCAGTGTTTAAACATCTATGAATCAATTTCACAGAAATTCAAATGAAGGCACAGCTGTACATTTATAAAGATTTACAAAATCATAAGATTGTTTATAATAGAAATAAATAAGCAACAAACTATTCATGAGGGCAGATCAGGAAAATGGAGTGAGCCCACACCAGGGAATATTATGCACTGTGATGAAATCATGCAGACCTGTAGGTACTGTCATGGGAACATTGCCACAAGGTGATGTTGAACAGCAGTAACAATAAAAAGATGCCACAGCTCTCCCCCTCTTTCTTCCCCTCTGTATGTACACGCACAACCACACACACACTCACACACAGAGAGATCTATAAAATGAGTCCCAAGAAACAAGATAAAGCCCATGTGTAAATGTTCCATAGCAACTGCTGAAGCCCCTCTCCCTCTGGAACAGAGCCAGAGAGGGCTCCCCTTGTTCTGCTTTTTATACCAACACAGCACATTATTCAATCCTTTAGGTGAGCCTGTATTTATTTATCACATAAACTAAGAACAACAGCAAAAGCTTATCAGGTAGTTCAAGGGAGGAGGTTTAAGTCCAGGTTATCCAGAAGGAGAGGTAGAACCAGACGTGAGACCTCAGCAGTGGAGCTGGGGCCAGAACTCAGAATGGGGACCATAGGCAGGAGGGGCAGCTTGTTCACAGGTTGGAGCATGAACTCTGGGTTCTTCTTTATCCTCTGCAAAGCAGTACTGCACTTTAAAAATTACAAAGCACAGTTGGTTTGGGAAATGGCGTATTTCCTGCCATGTCAATAAACAAGGATGTCACAGCCATCCGGAATTTTGGCCCTCCAAATGTGAATTTCTGAGCCCAGCAAGAACTATGCCTACTATCCAGCAGCCATTGAACTCCCTCCACAAGCTTCTAGCACTCCCTATAGTGAGAAAGGAGCCAAAGATGTGAAAACTCAAATCACAGAATTCTGATCCCACATAGCTGAGATGCATATGAAAGGAATGATTTCAGTAAGCCTAGACTCCTGCATTTACCCATACATAGAAAAGTGATAACTTCTTGAGATATCTGGTTTTCCTTCATTAACAATAAACTTTTGATGTTCAGACTTCCTGCCTGCCCCCTGTTGCAAACTTCTATATAATTTGACTCACCACCCTGCTTCCCCAGAACAGTTCTCTCAGGGTCACTTGAGATGCTGTCTCCTGGGCTTGAGCTCCTAAAAATTCCTACCAAATAAAACATAACTCTCAATTTTTAGGTTGTCACTATTTTTAAAGTTGACACTTCAATGTTTAATAAGATATACACAAATGAAGGCTTTAACATTTCCAAACTAAATGAATTCCCTCTCATTGGTTGATCAAAACTTTATATAAAGCAAACCCAAAAGCCTTTGACATTTACACATGTAACATGTGAAATTCTTGACTGTATAAGGGAGCTATACAGTCCTATAAAGAGCTATAAAAGTCTGTAATATATTAATTTGTGCTTTTCACTAAAAGGTAACTTTGAACAATGGATGCTTAAGTCTTGGAGTTCAGAGCTATTCTTTGGCCAGTTCCTGAAGCTGAGCTCATTCTCTGATCATCATCAACTGAAAAAAAGCACAACCTAAAATTTGAGAGTTATATTTTATTCAGTGGACAAAACTGAGGACCTAAGCCCAGGACGCAGGCTCACAGATAGCTCTGAGGGTCTGCTCTGGAGAGGGAAGGGAGGAGCCAGGATACATAGGAGTTTTTGCAACAAAGACTGGGTAGTCAGAACATCAAATGGCTACTACTAATTAAAGAAAATCTGACATCTCAAGTTAAGACATTCAGTGCTTTTCTATATATAAGAAAATTAAGAATATGGGCTCACTGAAATCACTCCTCTGACATGCACCTCAGTTATGGGGGCCAGGGTCCTATGCTTTCTCAGCCTAAGTGCCCCAGGGTGCTCTGAGGGGGTGGGAGGGCTTCAGGGTCTGATGGTTTGATGGCAGGTATTCTTCCTCCTTCTGGCTTGATGGCTTCAACAATCTTTGTGCGCTGGTATGGCAGCTATACTTTTCAATCACAGCGTGATCTCTGTTATAGACTAAATGACTGTTACCACCCCCTCACCCCACCATTCATATGTTGATGCCCTGAATCCCACTGTGTCTATATTTGCTATGAGGAAGTGAGCCTTGGCATAAGGAAGGTGGGGCCCTAATACAAGGGAATTAGTGTATTATCCCTACTAGGAAGGGATACCAGAGTCCCCATGAGCACACACATGGAGGGAAGGTCTGAGAGGACAGGATGGACAAGGAGATGGCCGCTATCACCTAGGAAGAGTGCCCTCACTAGAAACCAAATCAACCAAAAAGCTGATCTTTGGCTCTGGCCTCCAGAGCTGTGAAAAAAGAATTTCTACTGTTTTAACCCTTCAGTCTGTGGTATTTCATTATGGCAGCCTAAGACAACTCTTACTATCTTGTACGCATATTTTTCTGAGAAATGAAATGTAGCAGTGGTATGAGGGATCCACACACCACTAAGATGGTGTGGATATCAAGGATTTGCTTTACTCAACTCTTACAAAGATTTTAAATCATCCTCAACTTGTCTTCAAAAAGTATTCACTCTGGCATCCCCCATATAAGAGAAATATAAGGATGCCAAAAGCTTAGAATAAAACATTTTAATTTTAATAATCATTGTTCCTTTCAAAAACAATAATATACATTTCAACTGAACTACACAACTTAAGGTATTATAAGAAACATAAGAAATACCTTAAGCATCAATGACTGAGACAGTTATAAACATTCAAAAGAAAAGTAAGCCTAAATGGACTAAAGGCTCAAAAGCTACGAATGAAGTATAGTTTTGAAGCAACGTTCATGATCTGACGCGTCCTGCCCAGACAGCTCTGTGTCAGGGCTGTGACCCAATTGTGCTTTGCCATAGAACCACTCTTTGAGACGCGGGGGCTATGGAGAATGTGTTTCAGTAGCCCACAACAAAAGTATCATTGTACTTACTCTTCTTTTCTTTTTAGAACTATGTTTACAGTCTTTTTCATTGAAAATAGAATTCAAGAAACATAAATCTGAAGACCAGACCCTTCTTCTCTGTTTTGATGCTAGTGTGTCTTTCTCATAGTTCACACTGTGCACTTAGACAAAGACACTGCTTGGCTTTCTTTTTTTTTTTTTTTTTTTTTTTTTGAGGGAAAAGAAAAATCTTTCCTTTTTTTTTTTTTTTTTTCTGATTTTCACTTTTTCACTACAAGAGATAAGAAGACATTGGTGCATTTCTTCAAGCTAAGCTGAGGTAACTTTGTCGGGTGGTGTGCTGTAGGTGTTATTTTGACTTAGAATCTTGCATTTCTTTTCATGGGTACATCTTAGATTACTTTAGATCAAGGCCTGCTGAGTGGGCTCATCTGTGATTCAAGGATGAACTTGAGCATAGACAATGTAAGTAGGCATTTTAGAAGGCAGAGAGGCATTAGAATCACCTCCCAAATTAGTCAGCTACTTATTCACAGGTGCTTATTTCAGATTCAGCTGCTTTCTCCTCTTTTAGGATCCTTGCTCATTTTACTTTGCCTGAAAAGAGTATGATTAACTTTTACTGTAAAAATGAAATTGTAAGCATTGCTTGCACTGACACTTCTGTCAAACTTTTTTAGCAATAGTGTTTGTTTGTTTGTTTGCTTTTAATTTTCACTTTTGCTTCCTTAATGCCTTGATATAGACTTCAATTTTCTCTTTCTGTTAGCTTTAGCTCTTTTTCTTCTTTGTGCAACTCTATGCTAATTTTATTTTCTTCAGATTTAGACTATAAAATGACCTGTTTTTAGCAATGTTTCCTGAAAGCATTAGTTTTGCTCCTTATTCCATTGACAAATATTTTGTTCTACATTTTCAGGGATGTGTGTTTACTAGCACATCTACAAATATATATATATTTTCCAATTCAAAAGGTTCTCCAATCAAAAGACTGGTTTTGAAGTCACCCAATGAAGCATAATTACGTAGTGTGATAAAACCTTTCCTTAAAGTGAAGTAGACAGATCCAATTCTAGGGAAGACATTATCAGTAGACGTATCTTCAACTGAACTAGAATATATAAAATCAAATTCAAATCTTTCTTGAGAAATATCAGATATCTCCTTTGCTCTTTGGAATTATTTTCCTTGTCCTGGAAGGCCAGCCTCTTGAAGAGGAACTTGCAAATTCATCACAATACATCCCTGGAGATGTGATCTGTGCTGGAGTTCTTTACAGAGGAGTTCACTCTGTCCCAGCTCTGAGCAGTTCACTCTGTCTGCTGTGAAGTAAGCTTTCCTTTCTACACACTTAAGCTGACATATGAGGTGGTGACATTATTTTCTCTAACTGGATATCTTGTGCTTCACTCGCTTTGGATTTTTCATTTTTCAAGACTAAAACCAATGTTCTATTGTCCTGATAATTCTTCAGCAGTTTAGAAGTGTTAGTGATACTTAGGCATGGCGCAAGTAGGAAACACTTACATTTGCCAACGTCCCTTCTCTCCCATTTGTTTCTTCTTTCTTCTGTAAAAAATGCTCTTGGTCATCTTCTGCCATGGCACCTCCTCTGCTGCCATGATCCTTCTCCTCATATTCTAGGCTCGGGAGGCTGGTTGGCAGCCCTGGGTCCCCCACTTCTGTGGCTCCATCTCTGCACCAGAGACTTCAGTGACCTTGGTCAAATTCTCCTCTCCAATAGCCCATTGGTTACCTGGTAGGCTATGATCCCTGGAATTTTAATACAGTGAACCTGATTCCTACCCAAATATGAGAAGAGAAGCACTAAGGGTGCTGTCGCTCACTGGACACTATCAGTATTATGAATCAGACCTAGGGAGATTACCTGGTAAGGTATCCATGAGATAGCTGTTAGAGAAAGTAAGGGGGGGGCGCTGAAGAGGGAAGGGAAGAAGGACTGATCTTTTAGGAAGAAATTGAGAGAGATTATGCAAGACACTGGGGTTAAAAAGTCCTTACATGATTTTAAATCAAGCCATCACCTAGGGTAACAGGTTGGGAGGGAGAAAGGACCTTTAAGTATTTGCACATCTACCCTGCTTCTGGTGCCATAAAGCACACCCTCCTCTGTTCTTGCCACATGTCTAGGATGGGCAAGTTTATACATGTTTGCCCAACAGATATGCTTTTTCTGCAATCATTCTGAGATTGAGATTCAGAGATTCTTCATCATGAACTTCCAGCTTTGACCATAGGGAGCACATCAAAGTAAAGTAACCCAATTCTGCCTTTGGATTATATAAAGGAAAAGCAAATAAGACTATCTCTCCCTGAGCATCTGGGTGAGGAAAGAAATTGTAGCAATTTTCTTAGAGCAGCAGGATCCATAATCTTTTATTCAATATCCAGTTCCCAACTCTCAAAGTTTTCCAATTTCTCCTTTGGTAGCAGATGTCATTCTTAAAGAAGAAATAAAAATAAAAATGTAGTTGTGATGTAGGTTTCACCTAATGCCAGAAACTCAGGGTGGACTCACTGTATTTTTCAAATGAGATTTTGGTGAAGTGTAGGTAGCACAGAGGAAGAAGTAGTTCCCTGAAGGAGAGTCGTGATTATTGCCTCACCTGCATTCAGAACTTGCCTGTGTTTGCTGGGAATTTTGAGGGAGCTCTGTGTGCTAGAATTATTGAAAATCAGCAGGGTTTTCACATGTACATCCTTGGAAGAAAAACAGAAGGACATAATTCATTTTTGGTCACACACCTGGCTTTTTATTTGAAAGGAAATCAAGCCTCTTTTATGTTCGCCTTTCTTTCTGGGCAGCAGAATTTCTCCACTGAGGCCACCTTGACTGTGCCAGGTTTGAGACATCCATATTAACAGAAACTCCAGAAGCCAGTATGATGAAACATGTTATGTGCAGTAATGCACAGGAGATCAGAATAGGTAATTGCCGTTGTATTCTGAACTCAGAGAAACAAAGTAACTCTTTTTTTTTTTTTTTTTTTTGATAACACAAAGAACAGGGAAGTTTAAACACATCATGTCTCTTGCTGCTGCCACAGAGATTTGCAGGCCAAATGCTTGTCCATCAAGAGAAATTTCTGTTTTTGTGAACAAAGGATTCCCAATTGAATCAATATTATTCATAAACACTACAAATGCAAAAGTATCATGACTGTGATTGTTCATAAACTCTCATCAGCATTTTGAAATTCTAAGAGAATTCCTGCCAGGAAGATAACTGACTACAAAAATTTGCATCCATTTGAAATTGTTGCTTGAGTTGGAAAAACACAGTACAATGCTGTCTTAAACAACAAAGTCATTTTCAGTCTCACATGACACAATTCTACATGTTGAAACTATGTCCTTAGAATCCAATTTTCTAGAGTTTAGTGAATGATTATTTATAGAAAGAATTTGAATGAGCTACTATTAGATCATCTTCAGTTTGTTGTTCTTGTCGCTGTTGTCATTCGTCTCTCAGTCATGTCTGACTCTGCGACCCCGTGGACTGCAGCACGTCAGGCTTTCCTGTGCTTCATCATTCCCCTGGGTTTGCTCAAACTCATGTCCATTTCATCGGTGTTAGTCCTTTCAATGAACATCAGGGATGATTTCCTTCAGGACTGACTGGTTTGATTTACTTGCTGTGCAAGGGACTCTCAAGTCTTCTCCAGCACCACAATTCAAAAGCACCAATTTTTCGACACTCAACCTTTATTATTGCCCAGCTTTCACATCCATACATGACTACAGGAAAAACCATAGCTTTGACTATATGGACCATTGTAAGCAAAGCAATGTCTCTGCTTTATAATACACTGCCTAAGTTTCTCATTGCTTTTCTTCCAAGGGGCAAATGTCTTTTAATTTCATGGCTGCAGTTACCATCCTCAGTGATTCTGGAGCCCAAGAAAATAAAGTCAGTCACTGATTCCATTGTTTCCCCATCTATTTGCCATGAAGTGATGGGACAAGATGCCATGATCTTCACTTTTTTTTTTTTTTTTTTTTTTTTGGGGGGGGGGCGGAGGCTGGTGGGGGATGGGCCGGCCAGCTCCGTTTCTGAGAGACCAATCCTCCCGCCCCTGATCTTCACTTTTTGAATGTTGAATTTTAAGCCAACCTTTTCACTCTCCTCTTTCACTTTCATCAAGAGGCTCTTTAATTCCTCTTTGCTTTCTGCCATAAGGATAGTGTCATCTGCATATCTGAGGTTATTGCTATTTCTCCCGGCAATCTTGATTCCAGCTTGTGCTTCATCCAGCCCAGCATTTCACATGATGTACTCTGAATATAAGTTAAATAAGAAGGGTGACAACATATAGCCTTGACATACTCCTTTCGCTTGGAATCAGTCCATTGTTCCATGTCTGGTTCTAACTGTAGTTTCAGTAGAATTCTTATAAATGTAAATCAGAAAGACTAATATGTAGGTAATCTCAGGTATCAATGCACTGATAACACATTTTGAGGCCATTTTATGGTTCTTTCATTCAGTTTCTGACCATGTTTCACTCTGCATTTCCTTCCTTGTCCATGTCCCTCTAACTGAAACATGAAAGGAACAGGGCACAACCTTTAAAAGAATGACACAGCCTTTGAGAACATGGCATAAACTGGTTAGACATAAACACAACATAAACTAGGTTAAAGATGGTGGATGATTCATCTTCCAGTGAACCTGGAGTCTCATTATGTGCTCATTGTAACATGTCAGCATCTAAGTGACACAGCCACAGTTATCATGGCAGCTTTGAGGCTGACATAGTAGGTGAAAAAGTGGGTGGTGACCCAATTCCAGGAAGTCTCCACCCTCTTCCCAAAATAGAAATCACTCACCCCTATAAAGACTGACAACCCCATACTTTGGGCCTATCACTTTCTGAGATGGCCCACACTCTACCTGTGGAGTGTGTATCTCCCTGAATAAACCTCCTTTCACTTCAATGTGGCTTGCTCTTGAATTATTTCTTGTGTGAAGCCAAGACCTTACACTCTCTTACTGGCCATCCTAGGGACTCACATGAGACCTGGAATGTGACCATCTTCTCGTGCTCCAGCTTTATTTCCTGCAACACAACCACCAGTGTAGAACTTACTCCTAAGGGAAAGACATGTGATTTATATGGTATAAAATGGACTCTACAAGAAATGTATTGTTTAATTCAAATATTAAATGAATAAATGATCATTTTAGAATCTTAGAAAGTAAACAAAAATATAGAAGAGTGTAAACCAACAAGCATAAATCACCCATACTTTCATTATTTACCTATTAACTATTGACTTGTTAGATGTGTTTTCAACACACATTTATTAGACACCAATTATGTGCATGGTGTGCTAGAGAAATTTTAAGAGGCAATCTGACTTCAAGAAACAGTTTACCAAAAAGACAAAGATTTTATGTTGAGTGATAATAAAAATGTAAAGGACTATACAAAAAGGAAATAATTATAATATTTTGAGCACTGGAAATGTTTTTAATGGAAAGGGATATTTTGGAAGTACAATTCATGGAATTTCAAAGCATAGAAATCCAGACATAAGAAATGGTCATAACCGTAATCTCAAAGTGAGAAAACATATATCTAGTAGGACATCATAACTGCCTCACACTGAGTAGTGCACCAGTGGAGGAAAAGTCAGCTGGAAATAATAAAGGACTTCAAATCATTCAGACATTAAGGTTTTCCCAAAGGGGATAAGAAGAACATATGTCCATATAGTGAAATCAATCTTTTGTGATTCTTGATTAAAGCAGCAGGCAACAGGACATTGTGATAGTTGGGACAAAAAATATTTTCTTAGTTATGAAAATAATCACTAACATAGCAGATGAAAACACATGCAAAACAACAATTGGGGTTATAGATTTGACAGGAATTTCGGGCAATGGGATAGAATGACAAGGGCGAAATAAGCTTTGCAGCTACCCCCAAGGTTTTCTGTTTACTGGGTGGAGACTTAACTATTAATCTAAGCTCAGTTAGTAAAGAATCCACCTACAATGCAGGAGACCCCGGTTCCATTCCTGGGTTGGGAAGATCTGCTGGAGAAGGGATAGGCTACCCACTCCAGTATTCTTGGGCTCCCCGGTGGCTCAGCTGATAAAAGAATCCGCCTGAAATGCAGCAGACCTGGGTTTGAACCCTGGGTTGGGAAGATCGCCTGGAGAAGGGAAAGGCTACTACTCTGGTATTCTGGCCTGGAGAATTCCATGCACTGTATAGTTCAAGGGTCACAAAGATCGAAGACTTTCACTTTCACTTTCATAGAGAGGAACAGAGTCAGTTCAGTCAGTCGAGTCCTACTCTTTGCAACCCCATGAACCGCAGCACGCCAGGCCTCCCTGTCCATCACCAACTCCCAGAATCCATCCAAACCCATGCACATCGAGTCAGTGATGCCATCCAGCCATCTCATCCTCGGTCGTCCCCTTCTCCTCCTGCCCCAAATCCCTCCCAGCATCAGGGTCTTTTCCAATGAGTCAACTGTTTCCATGAGGTGGCCAAAGTACTGGAGTTTCGGCTTCAGCATCAGTCCTTCCAATGAACACCCAGGACTGATCTCCTTTAGGATGGACTGGTTGCATCTCCTTGCAGTCCAAGGGACTCTCAAGAGTCTTCTCCAACACCACAGTTCAAAAGCATCAATTCTTCGGTGCTCAGCTTTCTTCACAGTCCAACTCTCACAGGACCATTGGAAAAAACATAGCCTCGACCAGACAGAGTTTTGTTGGCAAAGTAATGTCTCTGCTTTTTAATATGCTGTCTAGGTTGGTCATAACTTTCCTTCCAAGGAGTAAGTGTCTTTTAATTTCATGGCTGCAGTCACCATCTACAGTGATTTTGGAGCCCCAAAAAATAAAGTTAGCCACTGTTTCCACTGTCTCCCCATCTATTTCCCATGAGGTGATGGGACCAGATGCCATGATCTTAGTTTTCTGAATGTTGAGCTTTAAGCCAACTTTTTCGCTCTCATCTTTCACTTTCATTGAGAGGCTTTTTAGTCCATCTTCACTCTCTGCCATAAGGGTGGTGTCATCTGCATATCCAAGGTTATTGATATTTCTCCCGGCAATCTTGATTCCAGCTTGTGTTTCATCCAGCTCAGCATTTCTTATGATATACTCTGAGTAGAAGTTAAATAAGCAAGGTGACAATATACAGCCTTGATGTACTCCTTTTCCTATTTGGAACCAGCCTGTTTGTTCATGTCCAGTTCTAACTGTTGCTTCCTGACCTGCATACAAGTTTCTCAAGAAGCAAGTCAGGTGGTCTGGTATTCCCATCTCTTTCAGAATTTTCCACAGTTTATTGTAATCCACACAGTCGAAGGCTTTGGTGTAGTCAAGAGGAACAGAGTAGAGGGATTCAAAATGGGAAAAGGGTAAATATTAAAAAAAAAAAAAAAAAAACTTTTTATTTTTGAATAATTTTAGATTTACTTAAAAGTTGCAAAGAAAGTGCAGATTCCTTACATGACCCCACAATAAGCTTCTCCTCTTGTTAACAGCTTAACTATGTGATTCATGTGTCATAAGCAATGAATCTAAATTCATCCTATATTATTAGATAAACTCCATGCTTTCTACAGATTCTTTAATTTTTGCCAAACATTCTTTTTCTGTCCCAGAATTCTATACGGGAAACCATATTACATTTAGTCCCCATGTGCCCTGAGGCCCCTCTAGATTCTAGGTTTGAACCTTGACTTTTAAGGAATAAGCATCAAGTGTTTGATATAATGCCCCCACAGGGGTTTGTCTTTCTGTTTTTCTCATGTATCTGCTGCAGTTAGGTTTTAGGAGGGACACCACACAGGTTGAATGCCATTCTTACTATGCATCAAGAGGACAGACTATCAGCATGATTTATCATGATTGACACTGACCTTGAGCCTGTGGCTTAGGGAGTGTCTCTCAGGTTTCTCCACAACACAGTCACTTTTTCCTTTGCCCTTCCTCCTTATTATTCTCTTTGGGAGAAAGTCACAGGGCACAGCCCACACTTAAGTGAAATAGATTTACATTCTACTTCTTTAAGAGGGTAAACTGAGATTCCAATACTTTCATTTCACAATGAGGGCATGTCTAGTGGGAACTTTTTTGCCAACCAGATCAGTGGCCTATCTACATTAGGCAACTATCAGGGGGTGGTCCTAAGATGGTGGAGGAATAGGATGGGTAGACCACTTTCTCCCCCACAAATTAATCAAAAGATCATTTGAATGCTGAGCAACTTCCACAAAACAACTTCTGAACACTGGCAGAGGACACCAGGTACCCAGAAAGGCAGCCCATTCTCTCTGAAAGGAGGTAGGACAAAAGATAAAAGATAAAAAGAGAGACAAAAAAGTTAGTGATGGAGACCTGTCCCAGGGAGGGAGTCGTGAAGGAGGAGAAGTTTCCAAACACCAGGAAACCCTCTCACTGGCGGGTCTGTGGGGATATTTGGAATCTCAGAGGGCAACATAACTGGGAGAGAGGGGGAAAAAAAAAAAAAAAAAAACCCACGACAGATTACATACCTAACCACAACTCCCAGTGGAGAAGTAGCCCAGATGCTTGCGTCTGCCATCAGCGAGCGGGGGGGTGGGGGGGGGTGGGGGGTGTGTGTGTGAGTTGCATGCTTAGGGTAAGGACCAGGCCTGAATGCCCTGAAGACAATCTGAAGGAGCTAACGTGAGATAGCAACCCAAACTGCTGGATAGCCAGAGAGAGAGAGAGAAAAGAGAGAGAGAACTTTCCCTTGAAAAGCTCTAACCTAAGGAAGAGCCTGGCCTGCTCACAGACTAAAGGATTGAGTGAATACCAAAGGAGAGTTAGCTGGCTGCAGACCAGTCCATTCTCCGCCAGAGGCAGAGAGGCAGGCAGGCAACGGTCAGAGCTGGAAGGCAAGGGGCAATCTCGGCCCCAGAGACAGCATCCTCCACCAAACTGTGAACAGGCTTCTGGTTGCTAATAACATTTCCTGGGATCCTGGACGGTTGACATCTGCCAGGAGGCTCGCAGCCTGAGATCAGCTCCCCAGAGGAGACACCCAGCACACCTGAGATGGTGCACTCGCTGCGCACCCAGGAAACAGAGCATCTGGGACCGGGAAGGTGATAAGACGGACACAAACCTGGGACAGTGTCCTCGCCAAGCACTTGGTCTCCGGAGCTTCTTGGACCTGGGAAGGGCAGAAAACACAGTCCCAACCGAGTCTGACCTTTGTGGAGTAACCAAGAACCTGAACCTGAGCAGCTTAGACCTGGGAAGTGCATGAAACCCAGGGCCCGCTTTGGACAGTTCCCCTGCAGAGCAACCTAGAGCCTTAACAGTGTAGACTGGGAAAGCAAACACGCTGTGATCGGCGGCAAACCCAGTGTGATCCACACATTGTGAGCACTCCCACACATGCCAGGGATATTTTTTTTTTTTGCAGTGTTCTTCCCTCCCCACAACACAACTGAACAAGTGAGCCTAAATAAGTGACCACCTTCGCCCCCTTGTGTCAGGGTGGAAATTAGACATTGAGGAGACTTGCAAAAGAGTAAGCCAAAATAATGAAGAGGGACCCACTCTGGAAGCAACAGGTGCAACAGATTAAAACCCTGTAGTTTTATTGTAGTCAGAATTGACTAAGCATTGGAAGGTGCCTACAGACCTTGAGAAGAAGTATAAGTGGGAACAAGGAACTATCTGAAACTGAACTGACCCCAAACTGCCCTCAACAACTCCAGAGAAATTCCTAGATATATTTTTACTATTATCATTTTTTATTTTATTTATTTATTTTTTTGAAGTTCTTTATCACTCCCTTAATTTTCACTTTTATAACATACTATTAACTTGGGGAAAAGAGACTCTATTTTTAAAGCAAATTTCACATATATATATATTTTTAAATTTTTGTAGTTGATTTTGTACTGATTTTTAATATTGTATTTTTGAGAGTCTATACTCCAGATTTTTAATCTTTGCTTTTTGGTATTTATTATCAGTTTTGTACCTTTAAAAATCTAATCTTCAGTACCCATTTTTACTTAGTGGTGTGATTACTGGCTTGATTCCTCTCTCCCCTTTTGACCCTCCCTTTTCTGCCCCAGGTCACCTCTATCTCCTCCCATCCCCTTCTCTTCTCTGTAACTCTGTGAACCTCTCTGGGTTTTCCAGACTGTGGAGAGAACATAGGGGATTGATTACTGGCTAGATTTCTCTCTCCCCTTTTGATTCACCTTCTTCTCCTCTTGGTCACCTCTATCTCCCACCTCCTTCTTTCTTCTCCATGTAATTCTGTGAACCTCTCTGGGTGTCCCTCACTGTGGAGAATTTTTTCACCATTAAGCTAGATGTTTTATCATCAGTGCTGTATGCATGGAGAAGTCTTGAGGCTACTGTAAGAATAAGACTGAAAGCCAAAGGCAGGAGGCTTAAATACAAAACTTGAGAACACCAGAAAACTCCTGACTCCAGGGAACATTAATCAACAAGAGGTCATCCAAAAGCCTCCATACCCAGTCTGAAACCAAACTTCACCCAAGAGCCAAGTTCCAGAGCAAGACATACCATGCTTATTCTCCAGGAAAGGAGCAACACAGCACTGAGCATTAAAATAGAGGCTGCTCAGTCACACCAAAACCAAAGTCTCCTAAAAACTCACTACTGGACACTTCATTGCAGTCCAGAGAGAAGAGATCCAGCTCCACCCACTAGAACATCAACACAGGCTTCCCTAACCAGGAAACCTTGACAAGCCACTCGTCCAACCCCAACCACAGGGAGCATCCTCCACAATAAAGAGGAACCACAAACTTCCAGCAAACAGAAAGGCCACCCCAAACCCAGAAATCTAAACAAAATGAAAAGACAGAGAAATATCCAGTAGGTAAAGGAATATGATAAATGTCCAACAAACCAAACAAAAGAGGAGGAGATAGGGAGTCTACCTGAAAAAGAATTCAGAATAATGATAGTAAAGATGATTCAAAATCTTGAAAACAAAATGGAGTTAAAGATGAATAAGCTAGAGACAAGGATTGGGAAGATGCAAGAAATATTTAACAAAGACCTAGAAGAAATAAAAAAGAGACAATCAATAATGAATAATGCAATAACTGAGATCAAAATTACTCTGGAGGGAACCAACAATAGAAAAACTGAGGCAGAAGATAACATAAGTGAGGTGGAAGATAGAATGGTGGAAATAAATGAAGCAGAGCAGAAAAAAGAAAAAAAAAAAAGAATTAAAAGAGATGAGGACAACCTCAGAGACCTCTGGAACAATGTTAAATGCCCCAACATTTGAATCATAGGAATCTGAGAAGAAGACAAAAAGAAAAGCCATGGGAAAATACTTGAGAAGATAATAGTTGAAAACTTTCCTAAAATGGGGAAGGAAATAGCCACCCATGTCCAAGAAACTCAGAGGGTCCCAAACAGGATACACCCAAGGCAAAATGCCCCATGACACATATTAATCTAATTAATGAAGGTCAAACACAAAGAGAAAATATTAAAAGCAACAAGAGAACAGCAACAAATAACACAAAGTGGATTCCCACAAGGATAACAGCTGATCTTCCTATGGAAGCTCTTCAAACCAGAAGGGAATGGCAGGCCATACTTGGGTGATGAAAGAGAAAATTTTACAATCCAGATTACTATACCCAGCAAGGATCTCATTCAAATATGAAGGAAAAATCAAAAGATTTACAGATAAGCAAAAGTTGAGATAATTCAACACCACCAAGCCAGCTCTTCAACAGATGCTAAAGGAACTTCTCTAGACAGGTAACACAGAAAATGTGTATAAACTCAAACCCAAAACAGTAAAGTAAATGGCAATGGGATCATGCTTATCAATAATTGCCCTAAATGTAAATGGGTTGGGATGCCCCAACCAAAAGACAAAGACTGGCTGAATGGATATAAAAATAAGACCCGTATATATGCTGTCTAGAAGAGACCCACCTCAAAACAATGGACACATATAGACTGAAAGTGAAGGGCTGGAAAAAGATGTTTCACTCAAATGGAGACCAAAAGAAAGCAGGAGTAGCATTACTCATATCAGATAAAATAGACTTTGAAATAAAGGCCATGAAAAGAGACAAAGAAGGACACTACATAATGATCAAAGTACTAATCCAAGAAGAAGATATAACAATTATTAATATACATGCACCCAACATAGGAGCACCACAATATGTAAGGCAAAAGCTAACAAGTATGAAAGGGGAAATTAACAGTAACTCAATAATAGTGGGATACTTTAATATCCCACTCACACCTGTGGATAGATCAACTAAACAGAAAACTAGCAAGGAAACACAAACTTTAAATGATACAATGGACCAAGTTAGACGTAATTGATATCTATAGGACATTTCATCCCAAAACAATGAATTTCACCTTTTCCTCAAGTGCACATGGTACATTCTCCAGGATGCATCACACCCTGGGCCATATATCTAGCCTTTCAAATAAGTTAAGATCATTTCAAGCATCTTTTCTGATCATAATTCAGGAAGATTACATGTCAACCACAGGAAGAAAACTATTAAAAATACAAACATATGGAGACCAACAACACACTTCTGAATAACCAGCAAATCACAGAAGACATCAAAAAAGACATCAGACTATGCCTAGAAATCAATGGAAATGAAAGCATGACAACCGAAAACCTATGGGATTCAGTTAAAACAGTGCTGAGGGGAAGGTTCATAGCAATACAAGCTTACCTCAAGAAACAAGAGAAGAGTCAAATACATAAACTAACTTTACACCTAAAGCAAACATAAAAAGAAGAAATGAAGAGCCCCAGGGTTAGTACAAGGAAAGAAATCATAAAAATTAGGGCAGAAAGAAATGAAAGAGAAATACAGGAGACTACAGCAGAAATCAACAAAACTAAAAGCTGGTTACTCTTTACTCCTTGGAAGGAAAGTTATGACCAACCTAGATAGTATATTAAAAATCAGAAACATTACTTTGCCAACCAAGGTCCATCTAATCAAGGCTGTGGTTTTTCCAGTGGTCATGTATAGATGTGAGAGTTGGACTGTGAAGAAAGCTGAGCACCAAAAAATTGATGCTTTGAACTGTGGTGTTGGAGAAGACTCTTGAGAGTCCTTTGGACTGCAAGGATATCCAACCAGTCCATCCTAAAGGAGATCAGTCCTGGGTGTTCATTGGAAGGACTGATGCTTAAGCTGAAACTCCAATACTTTGGCCACATTATGTGAAGAGTTGACTCATTGGAAAAGACCCTGATGCTGAGAGGGATTGGGGGCAGGAGGAGATGGGGATGACAGAGGATGAGATGGCTGGATGGCATCACCGACTTAATGAACATGAGTTTGAGTAAACTCCGGGAGTTGGTGATGGACAGGGAGGCCTGGAGTGCTGCGATTCATGGGGTCAAAGAGTCGGACACGACTGAGTGACTGAACTGAACTGAAAAGCTGGTTCTTTGAGAAGGTAAATAAAATAGACAAACCATTAGCCAGACTCATCATTTAAAAAAAAAAAAAAGAGAGAAGAACCAAATCAACAGAATTAGAAATGAAAATGGAGAAATCACAACAGACAACACAGAAATACAAAGGATCATGAGACTATTATCAGGAACTATATACCAATAAAATGGACAACTTGGAAGAAATTGATGAATTATTAAAAAATATAACCTTCCAAAACTGAATCAGGAAGAAATAGAAAAATCTTAACAGAGCCATCACAAGCATGGAAATTGAAACTGTAATTAAAAATCTTCCAACAAACAAAAAACCTAGGACCAGATGACTTCACAGCTGAATTCTACCTAAAATTTAGAGAAGAGCTAACACCTATCCTACTCAAACTCTTCCAGAAAATTGCAGAGGAAGTAAACTGCCGAACTCATTCTATGAGACCAACATCACTCTAATATCAAAGATAAAGATGCCATAAAAAAAGAAAACTATAGGCCAATATCGCTGATGAACATAGATGCAAAAATCCTTAACAAAATTCTATCAAACAGAATCCAACAACATATTAAAAAGATCATACATCATGACCAAGTGGGCTTTATCCCAGGGATGCAAGGATTCTTCAACATTTGTAAATCAGTCAATGTGATGCACCACATTAACAAATAGAAAGATAAAAACCATCTCAATAGATGCAGAGATATTTTGACAAAATTCCACATCCATTTGTGTGTGTGGGGGGGGAATCCCAAAGGCAGGCATAGAAGAAACATACCTCAACATAATAAAAGCCATATTTGATAAACCCAGAGCAAACATTATCCTTAATGATGAAAAATTGAAAGCATTTCCCCTAAAGTCAGGAACAAGACAAGAGTGCCTGCTCTCACCACTACTATTCAATGTAGTTTTAGAAGTTTCAGCCATAGCAGTCAGAGAAAAGAAAGAAAGGAACCCATGTTGGAAAAGAAGAAGTAAAACTCTCACTGTTTGCAGATGACATGATCCTCTACATAGAAAACCCTAAAGACACCACCAGAAAATTACTAGAGTTAATCAGTAAATATATTGCAGGATATAAAATTAACACATAGAAATCTTTTGCATTCCTATACACTAACAATGAGAAAACAGAAAGTGAAATTAAGGAAACAATACCATTCACCATTGTGATGAAAAGAATAAAATACTTAGGAATAAATCTATCTAAAGAAACAAAAGACCTATATATAAAAAACTATAAAACACTGATGAAAGAAATCAAAAAGGACACAAATGGATGGAGAAATATACCGTGTTCATGGATTGGAAGAATCAATGTAATGAAAATGAGTATACTATGCAAAGCAATCTATAGATGCAATGCAATCCCTATCAAGCTACTATTTTTTCAGAGAACTAGAATAGATAATTTCACAATTTGTATGTAAATACAAAAAAACCTTGAATAGCCAAAGTAATCTTGAGAAAGAAGAATGGAACTGGAGGAATCAGCTTACCTGAATTCAGACTATATGCAAAGCTACAGTCATAAAGACAGTATGGTAGTGGCACAAAGATAGAAATATAGATCAATGGAACAAAATAGAAAGCCCAGAGATAAATCCATCCACCTATGGACATCTTATTTTTAACAAAGAAGGCAAGAATATACAATGGAGGAAAGACAATCTCTTTAACATGTGGTGCTCAGAAATCTGGTCAACCAGTTGTAAAAGAATGAAACTAGAACACTTTCTAACACAATACACAAAAATAAACTCAAAATGGATTAAAGATCTAAATGTAAGATCAGAAATTATAAAATTCCTAGAGGAAAATATATGCAAAACAGTCTCTGACATAAATCACAGCAGGATCCTCTATGACCCACCTCCCAGAGTAATGGAAATGAAAAAAAAAAAATAAATAAACAAATGGGACCTAATTAAACTTAAAACCTTTTGCACAACAAAGGAAACTATAAACAAGGTGAAAAGACAGGCTTCATAATGGGAGAAATTAATAGCAAAGGAAGCAACTGAGAAAGAATTAATCTCAAAAATATATACAAGTAGCACATGCAGCTCAATTCCAGGAAAATAAATGACCAAATCAAAAAAATGGGCCAAAGAACTAAACAGACATTTCTCCAAAGAAAACATAGAGATGGCTAACAAACACATGAAAAGATGCTCAACATCACTCATTATCAGAGAAATGCAAATCAAAACCACAATGAGGAACCATCTTACGCTGGTCAGCATGGCTGCTATCAAAAAGTCTACAAACAAATGCTGGAGAGGGTGTGGAGGAAAGGGAACCCTCTTACACTGTTGGTGGGAATGCAAACTAGTGCAGCCACTATGGAGAACAGTGTGGAGATTCCTTAAAAAACTGGAAATAGAACTGCCATACGACCCAGCAATCCCACTCCTGGGCATACACACCGAGGAAACCAGAATTGAAAGAGGCACGTGTACCCCAATGTTCATCACAGCACAGTTTACAATAGCCAGGATATGGAAGCAACCTAGATGCTCATTGGCAGACAAAAGGATAAGAAAGCTGTGGTACATATACCCAATGGAATATTACTCAGCTATTAAAAAAATGTATTTGAATCAGTTCAAATGAGTTGGATGATACCAGAGCCTATTATACAGATTGAATTAAGTCAGAAAGAAAAACACCAATACAGTATACTAATCCATGTATATGGAATTTAGAAAGATGGTAACAGTGGCCCTATATGTGAGATAGCAAAAGAGACACAGATGTAAAGAACAGACTTTTGGACTCTGTGGGAGAAGGCAAGGGTGGGAAGATTTGAGAGAATAGCATTGAAACATGTATATTACCATATGTGAAACAGATTGCCAGTCTGGATTCGATGCAAGAGACACAGTGCTCAGGGCTGGTGCACTGGGATGACCCTGAGGGATGGGATGGTGAGGGAGGTGGGAGGGGGGTTCAGGATGGGGAACACATGGTGGGAAATCCATGGGACACTTGGGAACACATGGGAAACCCATGGTGGATTCATGTCAATGTATGGCAAAAACCACCACGATATTGTAAAGTAATTAGACTCCAAGTAAAATAAATAAATTAATTAAAATAAATAGATATATTAGGTAACTGTCTATAGAAGCAGGAGAGTACCACAGGAGGAACTGTTTGGGATCCTGGTTCACCCATTCTGCTTTTTCAACAGTACTGAATAGGATCCCATTTATTTTTCTGAAATAAACTCACAGATAACACTATGCAGAAGCAAATTTCCAAGAGTATGTATAATTACTTAATTGCAACATGTAGGGAAATAATATGAAAGTAAATTTTAATAAAAATGCATTATTTTACATGCAATTTCCAAATCTTCACTACCATAAGACATAGTGAGTTAGCCTGATACATACACCTTATAGCAATCAGGATTAATAACATCAACTGCTGAAGTAAGAATTGTTCTAAAAATCACAGGAGTGAAAAAAAAATCACAGGAGTGTACCAGGATGCAGGTGTCTCTCACCTGGTGCACCTGCAGGCCTGTCGCACCTCAGGGGTTCATATCCTCGGACCCAATGTTCTCCACTGTGGCCTCTGCCTCTGGCCAAAAGAGAACAGGACAGGTACATTGAGAAGGCTCACATGCCATAGAGGGGCACACATTGGTGAGAAATGCTGACACCACCACTTACCTTTAGGAAGGCTGGGAAACCAGGTTGGTTGTATGACAGGGAAGAAGAGGAGACAGGCAGGATTCATTAAACAGAGGACAGGGTGGTGTCCATTTATCCAGAGTCAGGTCACTGGGTTGGCTGCTACTGCAGATTTGTGCAACCAAGCTGACCACAACTCAATGTTTTTACAGCATTTTTGCCAATGGTGTGATTTTATTCTGAAATGATAACCAGTATTTCTTAAAGTTTTTCAATGGCACAAAGTACAAACTTCCTCACATTTCATGGTATTTGTATTTATGAAATAGTCTGTTGATGTAATTTGTACAAGATGATTTGTACTTATATGGAAACAGAGCTTGCTACTGTACATGGATAATTATAAAGACACTGTCACCTACATTATTATATGTCTAGACAGCCATTTCTACACGAGTTGCAAGCAATGTCCTGCTCTGTGGAAAGTCTCTGCTTGTGTATATCTCATGTCTTGGGCTCTGTTACATGATGTCATCAGTCCTCCTCCCTCTCAACCCCTGAGACAAACTAAGACATCCCATCTGGTTTCCAAGTTCCCCTAGGAAGTCAGGTAACCTGATTTGAGAACCACTGAATTAGTAGAAGGAGGAGAAGACAGGTTGAGACAAAGAGACACACAGGGTGGGCAAATTGAAAAAAAAAAAAAATGTGGCCAAAGGCAAAATTAGATAAACTATAGAAAGAAAAAAATAAGGCAGTCCAGGGTGGTATTTGGAGATGAAAATCGAGTGTAGCTTTAAATAGATTTTTTTCTAGAAATTCACCTAAACTCTAAAGTATATCTTTATGCCAAATAGCATGAGAAGGATAACAGTCAACAATGCCAAGCTGATGTTTTCCACAATGAAGGAATACCTGATGCCACATGTCACTATCGGGTTTAAAATTAATGCCATCCTTCTATATACTATTAATATTATAGGGACATTGCTGTGGATGGCAAATATGTCACAGATAGAGCTGATATCAAAAATGTTGCAGTTTTTGAATCAGCATAAACCTGTCACCAAATACCGCCCTTGCTTATCCTGTTCTTTTGATTCTTGTCTCTTGATAAGGTTTCTTCACCTCAAGTTCCAGCTTTGTTAGCTTCAAGGAATGCGAGGAGGAACCTTTTATCATTTATCACACTCTTCTGTGAGCTTTTATAGAACCAAGTCACAAGCAAAGGCAAAAACTTATAGAAAGTAGATTTTTTTGATATAATTCTTGTCAGAGAAAGATAAGTTGCTTTGCTTTGTTTGACTATTTAATAAGAATAATTTTCTAGCAGAGTGTTAACAGAAGTGGGAAAATTCTATTTGTCTTTTTATTATTAAAGTATAGTTGATTTACAATGTTCTGTTAGTTTCAGGGACACAGTGCAGTGATTCAGATATGTGTGTATATATATATATATGCTTCACAGTTGGCTCAGGCAGTAAAGTTTATAACAACCAAGCACGTCCCTTCCTTACTTTGCCTTTAAAACTGCTGTGTTGGAACTGTTCCAGGAGTTCTGTATTTTTTTAAGCACAAGTCACCCAATTCAGGCTTTCCTTATGGTTCAGATAGTAAAGAATCTGCCTGCAATGCAGGGAACCTGGGTTTGATCCCTGGGTCAGGAAGATCCCCTGGAGAAGGAAATGGAAATCCACTCCAGTATTCTTGCCTGGAGAAGAATCCTATTGAGAGAGGAGGAGATCTATCTATCTATCTATCTAGATAGATAGATAGATAGAGATAGAGATAGCTATAAAGAGAGAGAGCAACTAAGAAACAGCATATGCACATATATGTATATACATATATTTATATACATATATGGTGACTTCCCTGGTGGCTCAGACAGTAAAGTGTCTGTCTACAAAGTGGGAGACCTGGGTTCGATCCCTGGGTGGGGAGGATCTCCTGGAGAAGGAAATGGCAACCCACTCCAGTATTCTTGCCTGGAAAATCCCATGGACGGAGCCTGGTGGACTACAGTCCATGGGGTCGCAAAGAGTCGGACACGACTGAGTGACTTCACTTCACTTCCTCACATATGTGTGTATATATATACACACACAGATATATATATATATATATATATATATATATATATATATATATATATACTTTTTCAGATTCTTTTCCCTTATAGGTTATTGTGAGATTTTGAGTACAGTTCCTTGTGCTCTACAGTAGGTCCTTGTAGTATATGACAATGTATATATGTCAATCCTAATTTTTCCATATTTATCTTTTAAAATAAAATATATAGAATATATGGCTTCCTTGCTCTTCACCTCTTAACTCTCAGAATTCTGGGTAGTTCCTTTCTGCTCTTTGCTTCCCCATCAGTCCCTCCCTATGTCCATCCTCAAAAATTGCCACCACTGGGGAATCATGGACTGCAAGCCAAGGAAGGGGCCTTGGGGGAAGCGGCAGGTGGGTGGAGTGAGGATGTGCCTGTGGAGTCCAAGGTGGTCCACAAACAGAGTGACGCTGCTCCTACGATTCTGAGGTTGCTCTGTGGGCAGGACCCTCACTGTCATCTCTGGGTTTCTTGGTGTTTGATTAACTGTTAAAGTGAAAAACAATGCTGGAGTGTTCTCATGTGACCTGGGAGTTACAGGTGCAACAGACGGTGGAAGGGGGTGCCTAACCAATTAGCAGTGTTATTTGATCTAAAGATGAGAAGCCTGGTGCCTGAATTAGAATTTAGTGTTGATATTAGAGGATCGAAAAAAAAAAACAAAGTTCCAGTCTGCAGAAGGTGTTTCATTAAGCTGAATAAAATCTCATTATTTCAGACCCTGCTCATTCAGAATAAGTGACCTCTGTTCAAGGACTGTGACTATCATATTCTGCTGTATCATTTGATATGAAATTCTTACTATGCCTTTCCACAAACATAAAGATGTTAAGTAGTCATTTACTTACAAACACCATTCTAAGTGCAACAGGCATTGTTGTGCAGAAGTCTTAATGTGAGAGTAGAAAAATGATTGTGAAGAGAAGTTTTAAAGTTGAATTGTTTCAATTAACAGTAAAATTGACTTTCTTTGTGTATAGTTATATGAATTATACAACATGTGCTGGCTCACATAACAAACACTACAAGCAGGATACAGACTAGCTCCATCACTATGAGGACTACTTCCATGCCCCTTCAGTCAAACTCTGTCCCTAACCTCTGGTGCCCATGCACCTGTTCTCCAGGGACCTTTGCAAGTAGGCATTAACCTTTGTCTACGAGCTTCTGTCATTTAGAATAATACCTTCAAGATCCATTTCAGTTGCTTATCCTATCAATAGTTTCTTTCTTTCCACTGCTATATAGCATTCCATTGTATGGATTTACTACATCTGCCCACCTCTTCATTTGTTGAAGGACATTCGGGTTGTTTCAAGTTTTGGGGAACTATGAATAGAGTTGCAGTTGTAATTCATGAACAGAGATTTGTGTGAATGCACCTTTTTATTTGGCTACTCATGTGGCTCAGTAGTCAAATAATTCACCATTGCAGGAGACATGGATTTGATCCCTGGGTCAGGAATATTCCCTGGAGAAGGAAACAGCAAAAAATTCCAGTATTCTTGCCTGGGAAATCCCATGAACAGAGGAACCAGGGGGCTATAGGTCACAAAAAGTCAGACACAGCTGAGCAACTGAACACACAGCACACTTTTTTATTTATCCAGGATAAATACCTTGCAGTGAAATGACTGGGTTACGTAAGTATGTGTTTAACTCCAAAAAGCATTGACCAAAATGTTTTTCAGAATGTTTGAATTATTTCACACTCCCACCAGTATTGTGTGAGATGCTCCACATCTCCACAAATATTTTATGTAAATATTTTGTATATTTGTTGTTCTAATGGCTGCATAGTGATATCTTATCATGGTCTTGAATTTGCATTGCTAGTGGATGTTGAACATTTTTTCATGTGGCTATTTATCATTTATATATCATTTTGGCAAAGAATATACCCAATACTTTAGCTCATTTTAAAAGTATTTTATCCTTTACTTACTATTGAGTTTTGAGAGTTTTTAAAATGTACTTATTCTGAACATAAGAATACATGTGTAATTTCAAAATGTTTTCTTCTCATCTATAGAGTGTCATTTCATTCCCCAAGAAATATTTTACAGAAAAAGCAGCTTTAGCTTTGAGAAAAATCTATTTTTATTATTATTGTTTTAATGTGTTGTGCTTTTGAGGTCCTGTCTTACAGTCTTCACCTGTGACAGGAAAATATTCTTGTTTTCCTTTAAAAGTTTATTTTACATTAAAATACGTGGTCCATTTTGAGTTTTTTTTTTTTTTTAATAATTTGTGAAGTTGGCATAAAATCTTTTTTTATTTTTATGTGTGGATAGTTGTCTAAGTGTTCCAACACCATCTGTTACGGAGAACATCTGTTGAGCTGTGTTTGCACTTTTGTTGAAAATCAGTTAGACAGTATTTGCATGCATCTATTCATGAACATTCCATTCTATTGCCTTGATCAATGAGTCCACTGTTTACCATCCCATAATGTCTTATTTACTGTTGCAAGGGAGTAAGTCTTAAAGCCAAGTGAAGTGAGTTTTCTAACATCCTTTTTTTTTTCAGATTTGTCTTGGGTGTCCTCTTTCCTTTGGCTTTTATGTAATTTTTAATAGTTTATCTGAAACTATAAAAATCCTGGGATTTTGTATAGAGTTGTGATAACTCTGTCATACAGTTTGGGGTTATGTGAAACTTGTATTACATTGAATGTTCCAATCTATAAAAATAATGTTTTGCAATTTATTCAGATCCTCTCCATTGGTTTTGTAGTTTTCAGCATGCAGATCATATATATTTTGATCGAGTTATACCTAAGTATTTCATTTTTGGAAACTATTGAAAACTGTAGTCATATTATTTTAATGTATTTTCAACTTTTTGTCAATATGTGTAAATAGAAAATTATTTTGTGTGTGTGTTGATCTTGCTAAGCTCACTTGTTAGTTCTAGGAGGTATTTCTGTATATTCCAGTGGATTTTCTACATAGTCACATAATCTGTGAAGAGTTAAGTTTCTCCTCTTTCTAAGTAGAAAGCCTTAGACTTTCCATGATTTCAGTTCAGTCAATCAGCCATGTCTGACTGTTTGCGATCCCATGGACAACAGCACACTGGGCTTCCCTGTCCATCACCAACTCCCGAAGCTAGTCCATCGGGTCGGTACTGCTTTATGTAATGGCTACAGCCATCAGACACTGGGAGAGGCAAGGAACAGAATTTCCCCCAGAACTTCACGGTAAATCATGGTCCTGTTGACACTTTGATTTCAGATTTCTGGCTTCTGGAACCCCGATATAATAAATATCTGTTGTGTTAAGCCATCCAATTTGTTTTAACTTGTGGAAATAGCCACAGAAAATGACAATGTTTGGGTTTTTTGGTTCTAGTTCTAAATATTTCCAATTGGTCCTTTTATTCTGTTTATTTTTTGAGACATTCTTTCTGCTCCTGTGTGCACTTCAGAGCCCTCCAATAGTTTTTACATGCTTTCCATCCAGGTTAAACTGAAATATTCACTGAAAAGGACAGGACAGAGTATGAACACTCCATCATATGTTGAACAAGATCCTCCTAAAGTATTCATATGTGATTTTTGTCACACAGTAATGATAATTTTAGCAAGATTTTCTCTACAGTAGTACATAGTGAATGTCTGCTCCTACAGATGATGAATGTTTCAGTGGCCATGCTGTGTGGTAGGAACAGATGTGATGGTGTCAGCCGTAATGGGCTACACCTCTGTTGGAGCTTCTTCCATTTGTGAATATCTCATCAAATGCGATGGTTGAACATCATCCACTCCTAAGCAGATGGCAGTAGAGTAGAGCAAGCTGGAGGGAGAGTTTGAGAGGTTAAGAATGATCAAATGATAGAAACATGCATTATCCTATCACATCAACATAACATCTTCTACCTCTAATTCCAAATTCTGAGAGTTAGTGGTTTTCCCATATTTCAGTCTCTAGCACTGTAACTAAAATTTTATAAACATATAGGCATGTTTGCAGAGACAAAGTAAATACATATAAATATATGCACATATGTTTGTGTATATATGTATATGCATGTATGTGTGCATATATATGTGTGTTTTGTAGACAGGGAGAGACAGAGAGGCAGAGATGCTCTAATTTTGACTATTTTAAACAAAAATATGAATTGTAAGTAATGAAAAATGAACTATTTGCTTCATGTCTGTAACTACTACTTTTTCATTTTCTTTTGTTGTCTGCTTTTAGTTTAAATGTGATGGATCCTATTTGTTCACATAATTTTTCTTGGCAACTTTATGTAGTGTATGTCATACTCTATTGTGTATGCCATAATGTCTTTTCAAACACATTGATCACAGCTATCAAAAGATCAGCAATTTAGAATAGATAAGTTACTGCATATTTCTTGTGAAAGGTGATTTTATTATTTATGTGATTCATATCTTTTAATTGAGTCAGATTTTCTAAATCTGCCTCTACTAAGAGAAACTTCAGATACACATTTACAAATGGAGTGATCTTAGATGTTGCCTTTATTTTAAATCCAAGAATGCTAAAATTGGATTTCTTTCTACTCTCATCTAGTTCAGAGTTTTAACTGATTCATACTGCCATTTCATTAGTCTCCATTTCTAAAGTTTGATTGTGCTTGCCCTGAATCTCAGTTCTGAAGATCGTGCAATTCCAAAAAATAATTTGGTGCTCTGGTAAACATAGCTCTGTCCATTTTCCCCGAGCCTTTCTTATCTTGATTTTATGCTGCATTTCTAGAAGCAAATGCTGTTTGACTTGAGCAATAGCTTTTAGGTCTTTTTCAGGTGTAACGCCTAAAAATTAAATCATCACCTACAGTCAGAATGTAGACTTTACCATTAGGAGTTTCTATCAATAGGAAGCTCTGAAAACAAGAAGAAAGAAGCTGCAACAGTTTGTCAAGTTTATATCTCCCATATTTATGTCACTGCTTCATCTGGTGCCCAGGCTGAGTGGCCAGGACTTTGTGTTGCCTCTGGAAGGCAGGAAGAAACTTCCTTTCTTAGTATTTGCATCTCTGTCAAAAATAGCCTGATTTGAGGAAGCTAAGTTTTTCAAAGGACATAGTATTTCAATAGTTCTTTCTCTCTTTAATATAAATGCATACCTAGGACTTCCCTGGCTGTCCAGTAGTTAGGGCTCTGTGATTCCACAACAAGGGGCATGGATTCCATCGCTGATCAGGGAATTAAGGTCCTGTACACCACACAGCACAGTCAAGGGAAAGAAAATACAAAGCTAAATTTTTCTAGCACATAGGTATTTAGATAGCCAGTGATATGATTTGACTTAAAAGTGAGCAAGGAAATGCATGAACTCCTTGATGAAGCTCTATTCCTAAGCAATATTTCTATCAACGACTAAAGTTGACTTCAAACTACAATGTCAACTGTTAACTCCTAAGCTAGTCAGTGCAGTCATGACCTACAGGCTCAGAAAGTGACATCTGACGAGGGAGCAAACCATGAGGATGAGGGTTCGATTAACAGGGCTTCAAAGTGTAGAGAAAGGCACTGACCCTGTAAAGCAAAAAGGCCACAAAATGAAAGAGATTCCAGGAGAGGAAAGGAGGTGGGATGGCGTTTAGGAAGAGTGATCAGCTTTGGAGATGCGCCTTGATAATTTAAGATAACTTTGCTTAAAGCCAGATGTGAATTTCCACAAAGGCACCATTTCAAAGGAAATCACTCACTATTTGAATCCCCTCTCCACATCCCACTCCCCACACAGTTCTGCATACACACATGCTAAGTCAAAACCAAGTTATAAGAGAAGCCCAAAGCATGAATTGGGATGAATGCACTGCCCCAATGCAGATTCTAATAATACTGGAAACTAGGGGTGGGGGCAGAAGAGGTACATGGTAACTCTATCATTTCCATTCCATTTCTTTGTACATCTAAAACTTCTTCCAAAAATAAAGTCTATTAATTTAAAAAAGGTGAAATCAAAATAGATAGAACCTATGGTAAGGTCTCAGGATCAGCATTTTTCTAGACTAGCATTTTAAACAAAGCCATATCCCATGATCCTATGTCTCTGTCATTGATATCTGAGCTGCTGGTGTCTCCTGACCTGTGTGTTCAAATGTGAGGACTGCTATTTTTATTAGGGATGCTTTTAACTGAGAACCAGTCCTGTGTTTTGAAGCAGTTGTATTTTCCCATGAAATAATCAGCAGTATCTTCCTGGTTGATAGCCTTAAGTTATTTATTTATAAATTTTTAACATTCAAAAGGTTGTCTCTCTCTAGAAAGAACTGCCTTTGCGAATTCTATGGACTTGGGAGAGGAGAAGGGGAGGAGGGGAAGGAAAACAATGACCAAGAAGCAAGTGGACTGGATGAGCCTCCCAGGGAGCAGAGAAAACATGAAAAATGGAGGGAGAAACAGTGTGTGATAAATAATATGAACAAAGAAATCAGGATAATAAGGAAAGTCTTAATAAGGTGAACATAATGTGAGCTCCAAGAAGCCTCCTAAAAGATGCCAGATGTGAAGACCAGCAGCTTGTTGAAGTGTGAATGCAGAGGGTGCCGTGGCTGTGAGGAGCACCATGAAGGAGTGCGTCCCTCCTTCCCCGTCCCTGCTGGTGTTGATCAGAACCCTGGACTAAGTCTACCCAGTCTGCAATGCAGAGTAAGGTAAGTCAAAAAGAAAAACAAATACCATATATTAACATATACATGTGGAATCTAGAAAAGTGTTACAGATGAACCCAGTTCCAGGGCAGAAGTAGAGACACAGACGTAGAGACTGGATGTGTGGACCGGGGGTGGGAAGGAGTGGGTGGGATGAGTAGGGGGATTGGGATTGACATATATATGCTACCATGTTGAAAGCAGATGGCTAGTGGAAAGCTGCTATAAAACAGGGAAATCAGCTCAGTGCTCTGCGATGACATAAGGGGTGGGATGGGGAAGGTGGGTGGGAGGCAGGTCTAAGACTGACGGGATATATGGATACATAAAGCTGATTCACTTTGTTGTATAACATAAACTATCACAGCACTGTAAAGCAACTATACCCTAAAAGTAAATAAAAGGTCACTAACCCCTACTCATGT
Source organism: Cervus canadensis (assembly GCF_019320065.1). Classification (NCBI taxonomy): domain Eukaryota; kingdom Metazoa; phylum Chordata; class Mammalia; order Artiodactyla; family Cervidae; genus Cervus; species Cervus canadensis. The sequence continues at coordinate 2,164,777 of NC_057388.1, forward strand.
TTTGACCCAGGTATTCATGGATGGAATGCATTTGCCTCTTTTTGATACTGCAGAAATCCAACACCAATGCAGCATTTAAATGTACAGAAGGAAGCAGGCAATCCTGAACTTCACATGGGAAGAGGGCAAACCAGTGGCGGATCCCCACAGATGGACAAGAGATGGAGCAGAAGGTCAGGATGAATGAATAGCTCTAGAGGTGTTGAAAAGCTTTAGTCTCCTCTGGATTTCAAAAAGCTCATTTATTATAAGGAAAATAAGTTTGGGATGGTCAAGTACTACAAGTAATTTACACACTTTTTAACTGTTTTTGTTGTGGGTGTGATTGTTATATGTCCAAACATAACCATGCTTGCTTTTATGGCTTCATACGGTTTTATGAGCTTCATATCATTTTTGGTTATTTATATGGAGCCCATAAAACACTTAAATAGCTGCTCTTCAGGTGGACCATGCAGACACCAGAATGATCTGAAGGCAGCTTTAATGACAAAAAAACCTGGACCTTACTTAGAGTGATAGAAACACTGAGAAAATGATTGATGATTCAAGAGCAGCATTAATTCATCCATTTTATATTTAATGGAGATGAATGATGATAAAAATAGGAGAGAGAAGTAAAGAGGAAATGAGTTTTTAATTATCTATGGAAATGGGAGGAAATTCAAGTGAGCTTTTTGAGTTAGGTGGTGAAAAGAAACTTGAGCAGTAACTGAACAGGTGAAGAAGGACCTTGCTGTGGGGCATGAAATGAACTGAAAGTCACTCCGTCGTGTGGATTCTCTAGGCCAGAACACTGGAGTGGGTAGACCTTCCCTTCTCCAGGGTATCTTCCCAACCCAGGGAGCCCAGGTCTCCTGCATTGCAGGTAGATTATTTACCAGCTGAGCCACAAGGGAAGCCTGCTGTGGGATGTAGTGATGAGAAAATTATTTAAGGAATTTGGTATAAATATCTACCAGGGTGTAAATATGTATCTATAACCAGGAAACAACTAGTATTAGAATCTCAGTGAAGGTCCACATTTCAAATCTGGGGAGAAAGTGTTGGAGTGACAGGCTTCTGCTCATGCTGGGGAGTGGGGACCAAGAGAGGACCCAGAGTAAATGAAGTGAGAGTCAGCAGCTTTTATGAAGATTCATTCCATGCCTGGGCGCAGGGGGCGTAGGACTACCAGTAACCCTGACACCTATGCAACATTTGTGTCTGAAATCAGAAGAAGGAATTAAAATTCTGAGACATCAGTGCTGGCAACAGGAAGTTCTCCTGCCATAGTTGATACAACACTTGTGTGACTCTGAGTCCTTCCGGCCAGAGCATGCTCAGTTCTGATTCCTCATGTGCACCTGTGTTTGTCCTTTATAATTTGGCTTTGGGCAAGTTTATTGCTTCCACCTAATATCTTGGAAGCTTGTATTTTTCCTTGATTCATTACAATAACATTCATGCTAAAAGAATTCTGCGAAGGTTAGAAATTATGTATGTAAAAACCTTTGTGGGGGAAAAAAAAAAAAAAAAAAACTTTGTGATCAAGGCTTGGCATTGAGGAATTAAAGGGAAAATTTTTAGTCCTCAGTTTTAACTTGTCTAAACTATTTCTGGGTGAAGGCTGCCTATGTCGATTTTCCAACTTAGTGATTTCTTCCACATGTTAAGACTTTGATCTGTGTCTCCAAAAAAGCAGTGGAGGTGATCCCCTTTCTCTGTAACTTGAAATAGATTGAGTCCTTTGCTAGTTGAGCTCCCATGTATTGATTTGGAAAGGAAATGAGTTTGTAGATCTTCATTTGATTATAGACAAAGCTATTATTTGTGATTCTTTAACTTTATTTTCTCTTAATGGTGAACATTAATACTACTCAGAGTGACTTCTCTTTAAATGTCATTATGTGACCTGAAATACATTGCTCCTATGAGAACTTCTTGAAAATGTCAAATGTCCTTTAAGTTTAAAAGTTAATATGTCTTTTTAAAATTATCTTTTTTGTTGTAGTTTTCTGGTTTTGCTTTGTTTGGTTTGGTTTTGATTAAATCTGTCCTCACTGATTTTACCACAGTGAATAAAAATGTAAATCCTTCAGTGAAAGCAATAAAAATGCACATATTTTAAAATCTATTTTCAATGGATAGTTTTTTTTTCTTTTAAATTTGCATCAGAATAGTTCCATATGAAATACTGAAATCATGTCATTCTATTCTCAAGACTTTTCCAATGTAAACATCTTCCTTAGCCAAATTGCAATTTAGCATGAAGAAAAGGGCCAACCAAACGCGTGAAGTAAAATTTACAATTTGTTATTATGAAAGACAACAGCAGTAATTCCTGGATGTGAACAGAGAAAACCACTCTGATATGTTGAAAATCTGTCTGTGAGTTCTGGAGTAGATGCAGTTCTGATCTTAGACCTGTGGGTATTGAAGGTCTAGGTGAAGACACAGCTCTTCTCCTCATTTTTCTTTATCAACATATAGAGTTTATAAATAAAGTGCTATTTAAATTTGTGCTATCCAGTTTCTCCTTGTTCAGTTCAGTTCAGTTCGGTCACTCAGTCTTGTTCGACTCTTTGCGACCCCATGAACTGCAGCACCCCTGGCTTCCCTGTTCATCACCAATTCCCAGAGCTTACCCAAATTCATGTCCATTGAGTTGGTGATGCCATCTAACTATCTGTCCCCTTCTCCTCCTGCCTTCAATCTTTCCCAGCATCAGGGTTTTTTCAAATGAGTCGGTTCTTTGCATCAGGTGGCCATAGTTTTGGAGTTTCAGCTTCAGCATCAGTCCTTTCAATAAATATTCAGGACTGATTTCCTTTAGGATGAACTGGTTGCATCTCCTTGCAGTCAAAGTGACTTTCAAGAGTCTTCTCCAACACCACAGTTCAAAAGCATCAATGCTTTGGCACTCAGCCTTCTTTATAGTCCAATTCTCACATCCATATATGACTACTGGAAAAGTCATAGCTTTGACTAGATGAACCTTTGTTGGCAAAGTAACATCTCTGCTTTTTAATATGCTGTCTAGGTTGGTCATAACTTTTCTTCCAAGGAGTTAGCATCTTTTAATTTCATGGCTGCAGTCACCATCTGCAGTGATTTTGGAGCCCCCAAAAATAAAGTCTCTCACTGTTTCCATTGTTTCTCCATCTATTTGCCATGAAGTGATGGGACCAGTTACCATGATCTTAGTTTTCTGAATGTTGAGTTTTAAGCCATCTTTTTCACTCTCCTCTTTCACTTTCATCAAGAGGCTCTTTAGTTCTTCACTTTCTGCCATAAGTGTGGTATCATCTGCATATCTGAGGTTATTGCTGTTTCTCCCGGCACTCCTGATTCCAGTTTGTACTTCATCCAGTGCAGCATTTCTCATGATGTACTCTGCATGTAACTTAAATAAACAGGGTGATAACACACAGGCTTGATGTATTCCTTTCCTGATTTGGAACCAGTCTGTTATTCCATGTCCAGTTCTATCTGTTGTTTCTTGACTTGCATACAGATTTCTCATGAGGCAGGTCAGGTGGTCTGGTATTCCCATCTCTTGAAGAATTTTCCACAGTTTGTTGTGATCCACACAGTCAAAGACTTTGAAATAGTCAATAAAGCAGAAGTAGACATTTTTTTCTGGAACTCTCTTGCTTTTTTGATGATCCAGTGGATGTTGGCATTTTGATCTCTGGTTCCTCTGCCTTTTCTAAATCCAGCTTGAACATCTGGAAGTTTATGGTTCACGTATGTTGAAACCTGGATTGGAGAATTTTCAGCATTACTTTGCTAGCATGTGAGATGAGTGCAATTGTGTGGTAGTTTGAGCATTCTTTGTCCATGCCTTTCTTTGGGATTGGAATGAAAACTGACCTTTTCCAGTCCTGTGACCACTGCTGAGTTTTCCATGTTTGCTGACATATTGAGTGCAACACTTTAACAGTGTCATCTTTTAGGATTTGAAATATCCCAGCTGAAATTCCATCACCTCCACTAGCTTTGTTCAAAGACTTCCTCAGTGACCAATGCAAAGAAATAGAGTAAAATGATTAAAATGATAGAAAGGTAAAGACTAAAGATCTCTTCAAGAAAATTAGAGATACCAAGAGAACATTTCATGCAAAGATGGGCACAATAAAAAACAGAAATGGTATGGACCTAACAGAGGCAGAAGATATTAAGAAGAGGTGGCAAGAATACACAGAAGAACTATGCAAAAATTGTCTTCATGACCCAGAAAATCATGATGGTGTGATCACTCAGCTAGAGCCAATTTCTTCTTGGATGATGGATAAACTAACTCTGTGAAAGAAAGTGAAAGTCACTCAGTAATGTCCCACTCTTCGAGATCTCATGGAATAGTCCGTGGAAGTATCTAGGCCAGAACACTGGAATGGGTAGCCATTCCCTTCTTCAGGGGATCTTCCCAACCCAGGGATCGAGCCCAGGTCTCCCACATTGCAGGTGGATTATTTACCTGCTAAGCCATCAGGGAAGTCCAAGAATACTAGAGTAGGTAGCCTATCCCTTCTCCAGCAGATCTTCCTGACCCAGGAATCAAATCAGAGTCTCCTGCAGTGCAGGTGGATTCTTTACCAGCAGACCTCCCAGGGAACTTCTTTTTCACTCTTTTACATATGTTCGTGGGGCAGGGGTGCTCCCTATAAGTTTCTGTCATTCAGGTCCTGGGTCTTCAGAGGTAAGTTGCAGAGGGGCCTGCAGGCAGGTGGGGTTGACCTGTGTAAACAATGCTCAGAGGTGAGATGGAGGATAATCCATGCTGGGGTGAGGATGCCAAGAGACAACACAGGAGCCTCACTCCATCCCATGCTGCCCCACACACTGCTTCCTTTTATTTATTTTTATTAATTTGTGTATTGTGATAAAATATATACCATATAAAGCTTGCTATTTTAACACTTTTCATTGATTCAAGTCATGACACTAATTAGGGAATTTGCTGGCAGTTCAGTAGCTAGGATTCCACACTTCCACAATGGGAGGCACGGGTTCAGTCCTTGGTGGGGGAACTAAGATTCCCATAAGACATGGGGGTTGGCCAAAAAAATAAGTAAGCAAATAAATAAAAAATAAAGTGTACAACTTTGGTTGTTTTTTTTTAAATGTCACTAGTTACATTTCCATTGTTGTGCAACCACCCCCACTACCTACTCCAAAAGTTTTTTCATCATTCCAGATAGAAACTCGGTACACAGTGAACGATATGGTCATGGCACAGGGTTGATTTCAGCAAACCTTGCAGATACCAAAGTTTACATAAATCGTTTATGTAGTTAGGACACCAAGCCCTCCCATCTTTATCCACCATGCAAACTCAGAACATGCAGTTCTGGAAGACTGACTACATCTCTCCACCTGCCTTCCCCTTTGACCCTAGACATTCCCATGTGCTTTCTGTCTCTATGAATATGCAAAAAGTCTTAACAAACCTTTGCAGAAGACTAGGAAGTAAGCTATAGAGAAATATAAGGGGAGGAAAGGTATATATGGCTCTGCATTGAAATAAATACCTAGGAGTTTGAGGAATAAGAAGAACAGAGGCTCAGGAGAGGAGGAAAAAGAAAGACAAGCAGTCATCAATCTTATTACAGTCAAAGCATTATTATTAAAGAAGTGGCATTTTATGTATAAATTAACTTTAATTGTTTTTGGTCTTCTGAGGTGAGAGCTCAGCTTTATGTTAGTGAATCTCTGGCCTGATATTCATGTTGATTTACTCTATTCAAATTGTTGATGCTTCTAACAACTGTAGCAGTCATGCTTCAGTCTTTTTCTCTCAAGCTTCTCCAGTCATTTCTCATATGATATAGATTGTTAATATTTACCACTCTGTAAAGGTTTTTATTTTGTTTGTTTGCATCTGATGTGTCAGCATCTCAGATCTCCCATAGTGCTTCAACAAGACGGTCTGTTCTATTAATATCCACCCCTCAACTTTGGATTATAGGTCATCATTTCTTCTCATTCTCCCTCTGTGATCCACTCTTAACCCCTGACTTTGATAATCATACTCAGTGATAATCTACAAATCTAATTCTGCAGTTCACATTTATTACTGCTTACTTTCCAAATCCATGAAAAGTGAAACTTAATTGTTAGTTGCTCACTTATGCCTGACTCCTTGCAATCCTATGGACTGTAGCCCACCAGGCTCCTCTGTGCATGGAATCCTCCAGACAACAATACTAGAGTGGGTAGCCATTCCCGTCTCCAGGTGATCTTCCCAACCCAGGGATCAAACCCAGGTCTCCCACATTGCAAACAGATTCTTTACTATCTGAGCCACCAGTCTATTGAATATTGCCTTTGAGTTACCAATTCCAACCCAAAACAAAATTTGTCATCTTTCTTTACCCATGTGCTGTTCCTATAGTTTCAAGCTTAAATCATTTATTTAATCCACCAAGTCTCCCAATATCAGGTTTTCATGTAAGTCTAGGTTTTCCTCATCTGAGTCTTCCTCTGATTACAGAACATAGGAAATTATTTTCTTCTTTATCTCAAGAATAGTACACAATGAAAGCATTCTAGATGCATAAGATGTAAATTAATTAATTATAAAACATAAATGATTAAAGACATTAGGACTTAATCTTTCATGTAAATTCCACTGTCAATATTCATTTCAGTTTAAATGTTCTCTTCTTATTTCATTTCTCTTTGTTTCCATTATTATAATTTTACTTTGGCAGATGCAATTAGTTTTTTAAACTATTGAAATTGCTTTCAAAATAATCTCCCTGCTTTATGAAGGGTCCTGTCCCTTCATTTACCACAGTGTTGTTTCTAAAATTGTATTTGGATGTCCCATCACAAATCCTTCAATAATTTTGCAATGAAATAAAATTACCTTGGGGCACACTCACAGTGTGGTAATGCTTTGTGACTTGTTTATTTTTGTTCTATTCTGCTGTGTTATAAAAATTGTCTGAAGTGAAAACACAAGCCATGTGTATTAGGAAAAAAAATAATAATAACCCAAAACTCTAAATTTTGCAAATTGAGACTATTCTCTGGCAAGATTTCTGCTTAGCATTTCTGGGCTTGACCAATCTGATGCTTGATTTTTAGGTAAGTAAGATTCAGAATTTTCAAAAAAAAAAAACAAAAACTGATGTATTAACAATTCTGGGATCATATACCTCCTTGACATGGAAATCAGAACTCTGAGAGCCCTTGTATTTAGGCCACCCAGTTTGGTGGTACCACACTGACAAATGCTTTAGAATTGTCCCAGAAATAGCTTTTAAGAACTGCTTTTGATTTTTGTCCTCCCAAGATAAAATGATTTCATAGTCTCAGTATTTGAGCAGTAATATCTGTCTGAAAACAGTAATTGTTGGTAGCTTAAAACAGTAGTTATTAGAAAGTATGGTTGAGCTAAAGTAATTAATGGGATGCTTTGAGAACCAGGCTTGGGAAATGGTGTTTAGGACAGAAGGTGCTTCAGCTGCAGTGAAAGAAGTGTAGGCAGGAAACAGCTGCTACAGGTGATGAACACCTGACTCCTCCTACTGCACCTTGGATGGCGATCACCTCCAAAAGCATAAGGAATTTCAAAAAATGCCAGATTCTGTGCATTTGTGTCTTAGGTTAGAAGTTCTGCCTAGAAGTTTCATTTGGTCCACCTTCAGTTACATGCCCATGCTCCTCTCTGTGACAGGTTTCAAGCATATATATATATATATGCTTCTAGAATGCAAAGTATCACCCTCTCATCTATAGTACTGCATATAGCTTTGAATTGTGAAGGGATTCTGATGCCCAAAAAAAGGAGGGAATTCATTGGAGTTCCAGTGGTTAGGACTCCAGGCTTTTACTGCTAAGGGCATGGGTTCAATCTCTCATCAGGGAATAGTTCATCCATCTTATGGAAATTCACCTATCCAATTATGTCCATATTACCTCCCCATAACTTTTTTCAATTAACTTCATTGTAATTTCCTTCTCCCCTTCATCCCTTCTCCTCCCAAAGGCAGATCTAGGTTGATATAAGAAACTGCGTCACCAGGTACAGAACCTCGGAGTGACATTTTTTCTCATAATTTCCATTATCATCTTATTTCAATATCTAAAAAAACACTGGAGCAAAAGGATTCAGAGAATTTATCAGAATTGGTCATAGGTTCTCCCCTTTGAATTTGACACTCTGTCCTCTAATTCCCAGGACTGTGGGACCTGACTTTTCTTTTCTTTTTATGATTTTATTTTATTATTTTTCCATTTATTTTTATTAGTTGGAGGCTAATTACTTTACAATATTGTAGTGGTTTTTGTCATACATTGACATGAATCAGCCATGGATTTACATGTGTTCCCCATCCCAATCCCCCCTCCCACCTCCCTCTCCACCCAATCCCTCTGGGTCTTCCCAGTGCACCAGATTTTTCTAGCTATCCTTTCTTTCCACTTCTTTTTCCCAAATACTATACTCATCAGCAGCACTGACAAACTCAATCTACTTTATAAAATGCTCAATTCTAGCTTCCTTATCAATGTGGAAATGGATTCAAGCAAGTCTGTAACTATTCACCCAATTAGGAAGAAATCCTCTTAAACTTTTAGTCCTATCTTCTTCCTTTCAGTATGAATTGCAGAGATCAATGTTCTGTGCCTCTGTATTAAACCTAGCCATTGTCTGTATCACTCTTCTAAAAGCATTAGTTGATATATCCAAAAAGTTGAAATTACCAGTGGCATCAGTAGAAAATGGGATAAATAAAATGGGTATATTTACAATGGAACAACATGGAGTATTGAAAAAAACAGCTACAATTATTTACAATAACGAGGATGAATTTCACAAAATAATTTTGGGTGAAAGAAGCCAGACTCCAGTTTATATATACTTTACATGTTTCTTTATTCCACACTTAATCTATGGGCATAGCAGGTAGAATAACAATACCTTTGAGTAGGAGGGAACAGGTAATGGTTGGGAGGTAGTTACACTGAGAACAAAGTCTTTGTTCATTGAGCCTGTCATTGTGTTGCGACTTACAAATGCTATGAAAGCAAATAAATAAAATATATGCTACCAGTGGAGGAAAAATCACATAACTAGAAAGATAAAATGTGTCAAGGTGGAAGGAGGGTGTGAGCGAAGTGCAAGTCACTAACTTTAAATAACATCAGCAAAGACCTCAGGAGAAAGTGTACTGTTTACAGAGACGTGGGGAAGGCAGCAATGAGTTTGATGTAGTTGGGTAACTGTAGGCAGAGGGACGCTTTCTTTCTAAAGCTTTACTTTGGTTGCTCTGATGCAAGCACGGAGGTGGAGGTGAGTTGGGAGCATCAGGATCAGAAGGAGTATGGGACAGGCATGCAACTGGCAGTGGCTACCTTGGCTTAGACAGACAGGGTGGTGTTGAGGGAGGGGATAGGAAGAGATAGATTCTGAGTAGATTTGGAAATTGCAACTGATAGGATTTGGAGATAGGTTGGATGTGGAGCCTTGAAGAGAGTCATTAAGAATGAACACAAGGCTCCTTTGGTTTGGGCAACCAGAAAAATAGAGCTTCGATTATCTTGGTGGAAAATTGGGACTTTGGTTACAGATTTGCAAGGTTTCAGATGCCTACAAGGCATTCTGATGGAGACGACAAGAATGCAGCTTTTACATGATTTCAAACTCAAATGAGGTCTGACCTGGGATAAAAATCTAGCAGTCCTCAGCAAATGCACTCACTCGTTAGTTGCTCAGTCGTGTCTGACTCCTTGTGATCCCATGGACTGTAGCCTGCCAGGCTTCTCTGTCCATGGAATTATCCAGGCAAGAATACTGGAGTGGGTAGCCATTCCCTTCTCCAGGGAAACTTCCAAAGCCAGGGATCGAACCCTGGTGTCCTGCATTGCAGACTGATTCTTTACCACTTGAGCTACAAGGAAGTCCCTCCTCAGAAAATATGTGTGTTTAACACTGTAGAAGGGATCATCAAGGGGTAAGCATAGGAGAACAGTAGAAGTCTAAGAACCGGGTTTGAGACTTTCTATATAAAGTTCAAGAAGGTGGAAAAGACAAGCAATATGAGAGAGTAGTGGAGAATAAGGTAAGGACACATCTGAAGGGCTGAACTGGGTGAAAAAACATCGTCCACATCATCAGCCATGTGCGATGTGGTTGATAGGTCAGCAAGATGAGGCTTGGAAGTAACCCTTGGATCTATTAGTGTGGAAACAATTGGTGAATCAAACATACAGGAATTTTGTACAATGGTGGGATAAAGCTTGAGTATAAGGGATTAACTCTAAGTGAGGGAAAATCATTGGTAATCCTAAGGATAGACAGTAATTTTACAGACATTTTCTTTAAAATTAGCAATGTTCATGGTAGGTGAAAAAATCTACATTTTTTTTTCAAGATAGAAGAAATTGTAACATGTTTACTGATGGAAATGAATTCACACTGAAGGATGAGAAAATTTCTAGCATAAGATCCTTGAATAAGAGAAAGAAGATGAGAGGGCACACTCATGTAGAGGAGTTGAAAGGGACATGAGGGATCCATCCCTCATCACAAAAATAAGACGATGTGGCCACAGTGGTAAGTGGGATGACCTGGGAGCAGGAATAAACTCTCTTCAGGGTACTTCCTCCCCCTTCTTCCCTGGCTTCATCTTCTGCTTCTCTTTAGAGAACCAAGTCTCCTTTGCCTCTTTATTGTTGTTCAGCTCAAACAGGTTTTCTCTAATTCCAGTGCCTTTTTACTCATTGTTTCTCATTAGGTATTTACATGGCTTCATCTCTGAACCCCTTCAAACCTCTGCACACATGTTAGTTGCTACACTTTGAGACCTCTTCTGGCCGCCATATCAAAAGTGCTCTCCCCTTCTTATTTTCATTCCCAGCTTCATTGCTTCCTTATCGTTTAGTAGCCATCTAACATGTTATACTGGGCTTCCCTAATAGCTCAGTTGGTAAAGAATTCACCTGCAATGCAGGAGACCACAGTCCGATGCCTGGGTTGGGAAGATCCCCTGGAGAAGGGATAGGCTACCCACTCCAGTATTCTTGGGCTTCCTTTGTGGCTCAACTGGTAAAGAATCCTCCTGCAATGTGGGAGACCTGGATTTGATCCCTGGGTTGGGAAGATCCCCTGGAGAAGGGGAAGGGCTACCCACTCCAGTATTCTGGCCTGGAAAATTCCATGGACTGTATAGTACATGGGGTCACAAAGAGTTGGACACAATTGAACAGCTTTCACTTTCACCTTTCAACATGTTGTACACTTTACTTCTTCAGCATCTACTTCCTCCCCAATCAAATCAAATTAATGAATGGATAGTTTGATCATAATTCTTTTCTTTATTTCTGCCATAAGAGAGAAGTTGCTATGGGCTGATCATTTTGTGGTATAGTTATACCTGTTTACAGTGAACAGAAATTACTTTATTAATATATATTATTGATATTACTGATAATGTCAATTTAATGGTTCCTGGGCACAGCAGAAAATAGAACTATTCTTAAACTTCCAGATGAGTCATGAATTAACCTCATTTCAAAATCAGACAAGAAGAAACAAGCAATTTTACAGAATAATCATGCTTACAGAACTAGATGCATAAAACTAAGTTAATATTTAATAGATGCCTGAAAAAGAACAATGATTTATTGTAAACCAGGGTTTATTTAAAGTTTTTGAGTTGAGTCACTTAATTAACACGTTGAAAAAGAAAAAAAGGTATTATCTTTATCATAGATATTAGAAACAAATTTGATGAAATTCAGTATCCACTCCAGACTTGAGTATACATGTAATCAAAATAGAAAGAAAACAATCCTGCCAGAACCTACAGGAAATATACTTAATGTTGAAGCATTACAGGAAACAGCAAAGCAGCATGTTCACTGTCAACCCAACAACAGAGTACTATAAGAGACTATTCTACTCAGTGTAATAATAAGGTAAATTCAAACATCAGAAGGCAAATCTGGAGGGGAGGGGGGAAATGAGATATAATTAGTTAATAAGATTATCTACCTATAGATCTGAAAGGAATCACAGAAAACTAAAAGATATCTAGGAATAAACCTGGCCAAATTTCTATACAGAGTACATTTAAAATTTTAGCACATATTCCTTTTTAAAAAGACTATTGATTGTCATATTAATAAACAGAGACAAAATACATCAGTGTTTACAGTTTTGTCCAAGGTACAAGTTGATCTTTGAATTCAGTGCAATTTCATTAAAAATCCCAAAAAGGCATTTCTTTAGAACATGGGTCAGGAAACTACAGCTCTTGAGTCAAATCCAGTCCACATACTTATTTTTTAAGTGGACTTGCATTCAACACAACCATGGCCATCTATTTACAGAGTGCTCATGGCTACTTTTATAATACGATAGGAAAGCTGAGTAGTCCTAGAGACTGTAAGATTTGCAAAATTTAATATTTGCTATCTGTCTCTTTTCAGATAATGTTTGTTGACCCATGATTGAGAAAAATAAAGCCCCCAGAGAGGCTAAAGTCATTTATATATATATAAAAAATAATAACAAGAGTATAGCATAGTACCTATAATAGATATTATCTTAATACATTTTTAAATAAATAATCCATTCTGTAAAATGGAATATAAAAGAGTGTCGACAAATAGATACGTGTACATGGACACTTGATCCGTGGCAGAAGAAGCATTGCAGATCAATGTTGACAGATATTCTGCTCAATAAATGGTGTTAGGAGAAATGATTCCTGCATAGAAAAAAAAAATAAGCTGGATCTCCATTTCACAGGCAACTCAAAAATCAATTCCAAGTGGATTAAACAGTTGACTCTAGAAGTTAATTGTTCAAATTATTTGAAAGCAAATATTTAGAAGAAAATAAATGCCTATTCTTAAGATCTTAGGGATGGTGTTCAGCTTTATGGGTTCACTCATGGAAAGTTTTCTAAAATGTAGTGCTATTTTTTTAAATGTATGAAAATACATATACTTTGGTCTTATTTAAAGGAAAATAAGAGTTTTGACTATATACATAAACAAATATACATCTGTAGACAAAAGCAAAATTGAAAGCAAAATCATAAAATATTGTAAATACAGTTACCAATGGGATGTAAATACAAGGGAAGGAGGTGGACTGAAATTTTTGTGTTAATATGTTTTTATTGTTAATTTTTTTTCTGAAAACATAACTAGTTCAACTGACCGGTTCCAAAGAGGGAAAGGAATATATCAAGGCTGTGTATTGCCACCCTGATTATTTAACTCATATTACGAGAAACACTTGGCTGGATGAAGCACAATCTGGAATCAAGATTGCCAGGAGAAATATCAATAACCTCAGATATGCAGATGACACCACCCTTATGGCAGAAAGTGAAGAAGAACTAAAGAGCCTCTTGATGAAAGTGAAAGAGGAGAGTGAAAAAGTTGGTTTAAGACTCAACATTCAGGAAACTAAGATTATGGCTTCTGGTCCCATCACTTCATGGGAAATAGATGGAGAAACAGTGGAAACTTTATTTTTAGGGGCTCAAAAATCACTGCAGATGGTGATTGCACCTATGAAATTAAAAGACGCTTCCTCCTTGGAAGGCAAGTTATGACCCACCTAGATAAGCATAATAAAAAAGCGGAGACATTACCTTTGCTAACAGAGGTCTGTCTAGTCAAGCTTATGTTTTTCCAGTGGTCCATATATGGATGTGGAGAGTGTGGACTAATAAACCAAGCTGAGAGCTGAAGAATTATGCTTTGAACTGTGGTATTGGAAAAAACTCTTGAGATTCCCTTGGACTGAAAGGAGATCCAACCAGTCCATCCTGAAGGAAATTAGTCCTGAATATTTATTGGAAGAACTGATGCTGAAGCTGAAACTCCAATATTCTGGCCACCTGATGTGAAGAACTGACTCATCTGAAAAGACCCTGATGCTGGGAAACATTGAAGGTGGTAGGAGAAGGGGACAACAGAGGATGAGATGGTTGGATGGCATCACAGACTCAATGGACATGAGTTTGAGTAAACTATGGGAGTTTGTTGATGGACAGGGAGGCCTGGCGTGCTGCAGTTCATGGGGTCACAAAAGTCGGACACAACTGAACTGAACTGAATAACTAGTTCAAAGGTAAGATGATAAAAATGGAAAAGATCAGCCCATAGAACTTTTCTCTTTCTTCCTTCTTGCAGCTGGGCCTACAGTGTATTTTTTCTAGTTTCCCTTTCCATCTCCAACCATTAACCATCTCCAGTTATTTATTTTTTTTTAATTGGAGGCTAACTACTTTACATTATTGTAGTGGGTTTTGCCATACATTGACATTAATCTGCCATGGGTGTACATGTGTTCCCCATCCTGACCCTCCCTCCCACCTCCCTCCCCATTCTATCCCTCTGGGTCATCCCAGTACACCAGCCCTGAGCACCCTGTATCATGCATTGAACCTGGACTGGCGATCCATTTCACATATGATAATATATATTTCAATGCTATTATCTCAAATCATCCCACCCTCACCTTTTCCCACAGAGTCCAAAAGACTATTCTTTACACCTGTGTGTCTTTTGCTGTCTCACATATAGGGTCATCATCACCATCTTTCTAAATTCCATATATATGCACTAGTATACTGTATTGGTGTTTTTCTTTCTGAGTTACTTCACTCTGTATAATAGGCTCCAGTTTCATCTACCTCATCAGAACTGACTCAAATGCATCCTTTTCAATGGCTGAGTAATATTCCATTGTGTATATGTACCACAGTTTTCTTATCCACTCATCTGACAACAGACATTTAGGTTTGCTTCCATGTACTGGCTACTGTAAACAGTGCTGCGATGAACATTGGGGTGCACGTGTCTCTTTCAGTTCTGGTTTCCTCGGTGTGTATGCCTAGCAGTGGGATTGCTGGGTCGTATGGCAGTTCTATTTGCAAACCATCTCCAGTTCTAACCGTCACTCTCACTCTTTACTGATTATGCATCCCTTAAATCTAAAAGGACAAAGACACAACCTCTCCCCACCTTGCCCCCAAGTTTGGGACAGAAATCAGAGGACCAGAACTCAGGCAGGAGTTGCTCCAAGGCCTGCTGTGGGGGACGTTCTTTAAGCTCAACCATCTGGGCAACCTTAGTGCTCTCTGCATTCCTGTCTTCTAGTCTTCTCATTTTATAGGCTGGGGACAATGCCTTAGTGAAAATTAAACTGACACGTGATTTTTTGGCTATTGTTCTTTTTTTTTTTTTTTTAATCACAAGACACCATCAGTTTTATTAACATGTAATATCACACCTAGAAAGAATAAAACCTTTTCCAATCCATTGTGTAACTGATTAAATACAGATTACAAGCATTAGCAACGATATTCATTCCTCTGATACAATGATCTCAGAACTCATTTCTAAGGTTTTAAAATGGAGGCTAATCATTTACGAATGAAACAAGATGTACACTAATTACATGTCTTTTCTGAGAAGGGTTTCCATACATTTCTAGGGTATCAGAGGTATCTTTATTTGAAACATGTCAGCTAATATTCATGACATCTGTTGATATTATAAAGATACATCAAGAGTTCAGTGAACTGTCGTTGTATTTTCCTTAAAATGCAAGTGACATAACTATTGAAAATGTGCATCTTACTTTAATATGTGGAATTACTCCCTGAACACTTACTTCATGGTGACCTATAGGGATGTTTGGCATGAATGACCAACACCTCCATTTAAATGTTCAGTGTACATGCTACATCACTGTGTCTTTAATCTCCTAATGGAGAATAAATATAAATGATTTCTCTCCAGGATAGAAGGCCTTGTCTCATCTTTGAGTAGCAATCATCAAAAACATAACTTTGCATACACACTAAAAATGAAGCATAGCAGCATGGAGTAATTTGAGAGTTTAATAACATATCTTGGTTTTCAAATAATCACAAATCGTGTCAATATAAGCAAAGATATATTGCTAATAATTGTACATTTCTAAATACCAATGCTTCATCTTCTGATCCATACTAACATATCAATTTTCTATGTTTTAACTATGGATTACTATCTACAATACTTCTCCTGAAGAGAACTTCAAAAAACAGGATTGATGAAATGCTTTCTAGTGTGCGGGCTTACCTGAAAGCTCAGTTGGTAAAGAATCCACCTCCCACTCCAGTATTCTGGCCTGGAGAATTCCATGGACACAGTCCCTGGGGTTGCAGAGTTGGACACAACTGAGCAACTTTCACTTTTTCTAGTGTGCAATATCTGGTATTTATTTAGATTTAACATTCATTAAATACTTCTCTACATTGTTTTATGTCATTTCTTATCTTTCTTAAATAAACCATCCTGTATTTTCTGAAGTGTATGTTTAGGACAAACCTCTTCCATCACTTATTTTATTACTAGAGTTTCTCTCCAGTATGTGTTTTCTGATGTTTAGTAAGGTGAGAGCTCTGATTAAAGCCTTTGCCACTTTCCTTATATTTATAAGGTTTTTCTTCCAGTATGAATTCTCTGATGTTGAGTAAGATGTGAGTTCGTGGTGAAGGTTGAGGTCATTCTCCCTAATTGGCAGTTGGAGAGCCAGGCTGCAATATGTCCCTATGAATGATGCTCATAATATGAGTTAAGAGCATCAAGAGGGGGGAATGAAGAAGGAATTCATAGGGCCTGGGCCCCATCTCAGGCCTGTCTGTGCTGATCGTGCTTGGCCACCTCTCCAGTGGACTCTGAACTCTCTGCTTAGTGCCTGGGTGTATGGCTGTCTCCATTCTCCTTACATCCCAGGGATCCTTCATTTGCTCCAGAAACGTGACCAGGTCCAGCTTAGAGACCACAAGACCCAAGCAGGCCAGATTCCCATAGTTGTCTAACATCACGTCCCTGAACAATTCTCGCTGACTGAGGTCCAGGCATTCCCACTCCTCTTGAGTGAAATCTATGGTCACATTCTGGAATGTCAGCAGCCCCTGAGAAGCTGCCATTTCCTCCTCTTCTTCCTCCTGCTCTGCGTCTTCTCTGGGGATGTTATGTCGCAAACTCACATCTGCATCTTGAGAAAATACCTTCAAAGGCATCCATGCAGCTGTTTTAACCTGCAACTGCTGATAATGCTAATCACATCCTGGTGCTCTACACTATTTGCAGATCGTCCGGGCTAGTTCTTCTCCTTCCTTTTCGAGTTACAGAGAACAGTTCACGAGAGACAATGGACGCTCCTTCTGGCCTACTTGAACCAGCCTCGGCTATTGTTCTTATGCAGAAATGCCCTTGGAAGATCTCATGCACCTGGTTGTCTGGTTCCTAGGGTCAACTAACCATGCAATAGCACTAGCAACACCACTGTTGCAGATCTTGGAGGTATTTATCAGTCAGTAAAAAAACAAACAAACAATAAACACACACACACACACACACACACAAAAACATCTCAAACTCTCAAAATTCTCAGAAATTTCCAGAGTAGTTTCTAGTTTATTATTGAATACTGCAGGCAACTACTCTTATCCAAAAATCCTATCCATTTTTTCTTAAGGAGTACCCTACTCT
Source organism: Cervus canadensis (assembly GCF_019320065.1). Classification (NCBI taxonomy): domain Eukaryota; kingdom Metazoa; phylum Chordata; class Mammalia; order Artiodactyla; family Cervidae; genus Cervus; species Cervus canadensis. The sequence continues at coordinate 2,182,279 of NC_057388.1, forward strand.
TATCCAAAAACCCATTCCATTTTTTAAGTAGTTTTAATTACATAAAATTATTTGCTACCCTGGGTTGCAACTATTCATGTACGGCATTTACCCACTAGTTATAACTTGAGATGGAATGTAAAGCAAGGACAATCACTTCTTGCAAGATAGCCATCCAAGTTCTTAGGGGGCTGATGGATGGCCAAAGATTGCCCTTTCCCAGGCTTACATTCCATGAGTTTTCAACCACTCTTTTCTATCACACTCACCCTCCTGGTCTTTTTTCTTTATCCAAGATTCCTCTCATTATTTTGATTTAGCTGAGTCTGGGCAGGTTCTTGGCCTGAACTCTGGGGAAAATGGATGCTCTTCCATTCTTTACAATCAGAGGATGAACACTAATGATCTTGGTCTGTAAATCTGAAAGCTCATGTAACAGAGCAAGCACCAAACACATGGATGATGCATTCACTGGAGACAGGTGAGATGTGATTCTTAGAAATGATCCCCTGGCCCATGCCCAGTCGGTTGAGAGGTATGTGTGCAGCGGGCAGCTCATAAAGGTAGCAGAAAGACAAATGGTTACTCATCTTTAAAAGAAAGATGAAGACCTTCTCTCTTGAACTGGTTACATCTAAGTGAATGATGTCGTAGCTTCCTTCCACCAGAGCTGGCTGTGCCTTGGGAGCAACTGAGGTAGAGAATGCTGGTTCTCTTGCTGGCTGGATGCTCTCCTGGCACCCTGGGGCCTCCCCCAGCCCATGCTGCCACCCCAGTGCCATGCATCTGACTAGACCTGACCTGCATTTGCCTTTTTTAGATGCGGGTCACTTGGTTTTATTCTCATTTCATTTTATTCTTGACTTCCCTAAGAAGCAATGTGTTAGTCCATCATTATCTAATTACTTCATGCTCAAGGTGATGTTTTCCTCAGTCTCTGTTCAAAGCCTCTGTTACCGGTGAATAACAATGCCTAAGCCAAAGGGATGTCTATTTCCTGTAAATACTCACTAGAGATATTCAAAGTGTAATAGCAGGTTGAAAAGTGAGACAGTAACTCTTATCCAAGACACAATTGCATATTAGTATCCTGTGCCAATATGTACTTCTTAGTTTGTGAAATCTATAGATATGTTTCATTGTTTTAAATTGTGAAAGTCTCTTGTTTCACTTGATTTCAAAATATTGGGTTTCTATTTTTTAATCTTAAATACATTGTAAGTTTTCTGTCATTTCATTTAGTAGTACAGTTTCTCCCCATTAGGGAAACACCTCATGTTTAAGCAGCAAAACCTGCTTCCCAGATGTTACACTTCTTTTTTGAAAAATACAACAACTAATTCATTTACATTTAAAGACTTCTGAAAAATCCATCTTGCCATCTTCAAATAGAAAATATAATTTGTCCTCTCGCTTTAAAAAAAGGTTGTGAATCATACCAGTTAAATGGATGAAGGCAAACTACTGCATGTGATGCTGTCGACTGAACTCAGAAGGTGCCTGATGAGGAATGCTACACCAGGGATCTGGAATGTTGTCCCAGTCAAAGAGAAAACACACACACACCCCTGGCCCTGACAACTGCCAAAGAAATAAATTGATTTCTGCTCCCCTCCTGAAAAAAAATTTGGCAGGGTTTGGGGATATGAAGGCAAATCACCCAGCACCCAGCAGCACTCTGGTGCTGGCCACCCTGCCAATGAATGCCCAGAGAGGGGCAGAGAGATGGCTAACTCTGGGGCATGTTTCTGCCTAACCACACTGCTGGGTGTGTGCTGTGAGGTCTGCTGGTGGAGAGGAATAAGGGAGGCATCCAGGTTGCACGCTGCCTGGTCTTTCATGCTCAGGCTTCTCTGGGTGTTTCTGTTGCCTCTGTTTCTATTCATCCTAGAAAATAGATTCTGGTCTCCCTTGAACTTTGTCCCAGTTGAATTATCTCGTCTCAGTATTGCTGTCCTGTGTGTCAGCTTCTGTGCAGAGAGAAGTGTTAGGATGGGGAACAGAAGTCCAGGAACATCATGCAATTCTAAAAATCACTCTGTATGACAGAAGAGAACCATGGGATTGTTAAAAAGGCATGCAAATTAAATTAAGAAACTAGAGTTATTCATCTTGGAAAATACAGAATCCACTCTCCAAAAAGCAAGACCGAATTACTGAAAGGAGCTAGTCAAGGGTATTAGTCCATTCCAAAACAGCTATAAAACTTCAGTAAATGAAGGAGCCACACCGCTTTAGATATAATGGCTGCAAGCTTAGTGTCAGTAAGTAGGAAACATGCAGCTCTACACTCGGGCATACTCACAAGTGAGTCCAAGGCAGGAGACTCTTTCCAGCTTCAAAACCAGATGGGACAGTACTTGCCATGTCCTACCAAGCTTATTTTATTTAAAAATAAAATGTGCCATAATTTCTGTCTTCCAGGGATTTATCTTATCAGGAAATCAGGATGCCTATAGGAAGCAGTGGAAACAGAAACCATTCAGGGGTGACAATAGCAAAGGATGCTCACTTGTAATAACTAAGAATTATTACCCTTGCTATGTTCCATATATTCTTCTGAGTGCTTTGCATGTATTATCCCATTTAACCTTCATAAGAATCCCATGGGGTGGGATGCTATTATTAATCCCAGTTTATAAAACCTTAGGCACAAAACGATTAATTTGACAAAGATCTCAGGAAATTGAGAAAATAAAATTTGAGTTTTTTGTGATTATATCACAGAGAACCTTTAGCTTGGAAAACCATGGTCATACTATATCTCTCCAAAAAGAGTGGGGAGGAGCTTGCAGTTGGTATTGAAGTGAGTCAGGTGGTGTTGGAAACTTTCTGTCAGGTTTATGGCAGATGTGATGGGCCTGGGGTGGTTCTGAAGAGCCGTGTTTCCTAATCGTTTTTTCAACCAGGTTCTTCTCTCAGTAACACCTTTCTTTGATGTTACATTTCAGTTGACAGTGAATATGATGGCAGATCTAAATTAAATCACTAATATTTTGAGAAAAATATTTTGGTCATACTTTAAACATATACTTTTAGTGTGGTCATTGAACTAGCCTGATTGTCAAGCTTTTCTGATAATGTAAAGATGTGCAAATAACAAAATTTACAAGCTTAATATAATTGACATTATTCTTATACCCAATAGTTACCATAGATTCTTCTCAAGCAAACATGAAACATTAATAAAAAATGACTATGTCTTTCCTATAAAGTAAATTTAAACACATGTCAATAACTGGTATAAATAAAGTAAACTATATTCACTAATCACAATGAAATTGGTGCTGATAGAAACTTCATTGTTGATAACAAATCTCTAGAATTTAAAGAGAGAAATACAGAACTTTTCTGGTGGTCCAGTTGTTAAAAATCTACCTGCTGATGCAGGCAACATGGGTTCAATCCCTGGTCCAGGAAGCTCCCACATGCCACGGGGCAACTAAGGCCATGCACTGCAGTTACCGAAACGGTGTGCCCTGTAGCCCACTCCACAGCTACTGAAGCCCACAGGCCTAGGGACTGCGTCTCTGCAACAAGAGCAGCCACTGCGAGGGGAAGCCCACACACTGCAAGGGGAGTAGCCCCTGCTTGCAGCAACTAGAGAGAGTCTGCATGTAGCAATGAAGACCCAGGCAGACAAAGGCATAAACGAGATGAAGACATACAGAACAGACTTATGGTCATAGTGGGAGAAGGAGAGAGTGGGATGATTTCAGAGAGTCGCATTGAAATATGTGCATTACCATATGGAAAGTGGATAACTAGTGGGAATTTGCTGTATGCTGCAGGAAACCCAAAGATGGTTCTCTGTGATGACCTAGAGGGGTGAGATGAAGAGGGAGGTGAGAGGGTGGCTTGGGAGGCGGAGGATGTTTGTATACCTATGGCTGATTCATGTTGCTGTATGACAGAAACCATCACAATATTATAAATGTATTAATGTAGATGTAGATAATCTTTTAATTAAAAATAAAATAAAATTTTTAAAGCATGGCCAAAAATAAATAAAACCAAATGAATTTTAAAAATGTTAAAAAAGAGAAATAAACATTTCTAAGGAGTTTTTGCATAAAAGCATAAATCTAGTAAAAACAATCTAAAAAAAGTCCCTAGAACTCAGTGATGAAAGTAAGTCATTTCAAAACTACATTTAGCTAAAGTAGTGCTAACTAGAGAATTATAACTTAAACTTTTATTGAAAAATAAAAATGGTAAAAATCAATGAACTTAGCTTCAAACATAAAAGAATAACTTGCATGATGGTTAAGAAGAAGGTCAAGAAAAAGAAGATTGTTGGATATGCACCCTTTCATTTCTTTTAAATTTATTTTTATAGCCTTATAGTTGATTTACAATGTTGTGTTAGTTTCAGATGCACAGCAAAGTAACTCAGTTACATATACACATATTTTTTCAGATTCTTTTTTCTTATAGATTATTACAAAATATTGAGTGTCATTTTTCATTACCTATATTTATATATAGATTGTACATGGTTATATATATTTATATATAGTAGTATGTATATGCTAATCCAAAACTCTGAATTTATCCCTCTTCCCAACAAATTTAAGTTGTGTTTTTCTTTTTGTGAGTCTGTTTTTGTTTTATACATAAGTTCATTTGTATCTTTTTGTAGGGGTGGAGAAGGAATTCCACATATAAGCAATATCATATAATATTTGTCTTTCTCTGTCTGGCATACTTCATTCAGTATGATAATCTTAGCCTACAGGCTCAATGAAATCCCTATCAAATTATCAATGTCATTTTTCACATAGCTAGAACAAAATCATAAAATTTGACACCTTTTAACTTGACAACTTCTGCTTTGAAACTGTATTATGAAAGTAATGGGAAAGAATGTTTAACATGTAGAGAGAATAGTTCTCACACATAAACTAAAAACTATCTAACATCCCAAATACATGAACAATAATAAAACAAACAAACAAACAAACAAACCTTGGTGAGTTACAGTGTCTGCCAACTACTGTAACAAAGTACCCTAATTTGGAAATTAACCTTACAATCTGTTAACTTGCTGTAACTGCTTTATTAGCTACAGGGGTTTGTTGTTGCTGTTATTGGAAGAAAGGGATGGATAGGTAAAGCACAGGAAACTTTTGGGACAGTGAAATTGTTTTATATGGCACTATCATGGTGAATGTGCAATGTTATGCCTTTTCCAAAGCCCACAGAACTTACAATGCGATGTAAATGACAGGCTTCAATCACTAATAATGAATTAACACTGGCTCATGCAACACCAGTGCAGAATTATAGGGTCAGGGGAATCTGTAGGGGGAGCCAGGGATGGAATATGGAGAAGGTTCCCATGCTTCTATACAAATTTTTGGTAATCTAAAATTTCCCTAAAAATAAAGAGCTATTTTCAGAAGCTGTAGCTAGGAAAAGTGGGAAAATGAATGAGGGAAACTTAGTAGGAGTTTTCAGAAACTTTCAAAGTCCATTTTTATTTGGTAAGAATTACTTTGTCATACTTTCAGTCAGTCTTTTATGTGTTTTTTAATAGTTTGTTATGATGTTCAGCACAACGAAAGTAGATATAAATCATCCAGGCCTATGGATTTAACAGATGGATGCTAAGAAATAAATACAAGAAGAATAATTTTGAGATGCTTGTAATAATATTAGTGAAATAACAGACCCAGTATCTACACCAGTAAAGGAAGAGTGAAGAAAAAAGTGAAAAATTCAGTGGGTTGGAGGGCACTTTCATGTTACAGAACTGGGAAGAGTTGAAAAAAATTATCTAACAATATTATAACCCTAAAGTGTACAAAAGTCACATAAGTTGGTAAGGAAATGAATACACAAATGCATATATATGCATATACATATGCATAAACACATACATGGTGGAGAAAATTTTAGAAAATATGCAGACCTTTCACCCTGCCGGAGATGGAGCTTGATCCTCAGGCCCTTGCTGTTGCTGTTGAGTCACTAAATCGTGTCTGACTCTGCGACCCATGGGCTGCAGCATGCCAGGCTTCCCTGTCCTTCACTGTCCCCTGGAGCTTGCTTAGATGCATGTCCACTGAGTTGGTGATGCCATCTAACCATCTCATCTTCTGTTGCCCCCTTCTTTTCCTGACCTTAATCTTTCCAGCATCAGGGTCTTTTCCAATGAGTCAGCTCTTGGCATCAAGTGTATTGGAGCTTCAGCTTCAGAATCAGAACTTCCAATGAATATTCAGGGTTGATATCCTTTAGGATTGACTGATTTGATCTCCCTGCTGTCCAAGGGACTCTCAAAAGTCTTTTCCAGTGTCACAATTCAAAAGCATCAATTATTTGGCACTCAGACTGTTTTATGGTACAACTTTCATATTAGTACATGACTCCTGGAAAAATCATAGCTTTGACTATACAGACATTGGCTGGCAAAGTGATGCCTCATCTTTTTAATACACTCTCTAGGTTTGTCAGAGTTTCTCTTCCAAAGAGCAAGTGTCTTTTAATTTTGTGACTGCAGTCACTGTCCTCGGTGATTTTGGAGCCCAAGAAAAGAAAATCTATCACTGTTTTCACTTTTTCTCCATCTGTTTGCCATGGAGTGATGGGGACAGATGCCATGATCTAAGTTTTCAAAATGTTGAGTTTTAAGCCAGCTTTTTCAGTCTCCTCTTTCACCTTCATCAAGACCCTCTTTAGTTCCTCTTCACTTTCTGTCATCAGGGTGGTGTCATCTGCATATCTGAGGTTGTTGATATTTCTCTTGGCAATCTTGATTCCAGCCTATGATTTATCCATGCTGGCATTTCATATGATGTACTCTGCATATAAGTTAAATAAGCAGAGTGGGACTATATTGCCCTGATGTACTCCTTTCTCAATTTTGAACTACTCTGTTGTTCCATGTCTGGTTATAACTGTTGCTTCTTGACCTGCATACAGGTTTCTCAGGAGGCAGGTAGGCAGTCTGGCATTCCCATCTCTTTAAACATTTCTACAGTTTATTGTGATCCACACAGTCAAAGTCTTTAGCATAGTCAGTGAAGCAGACATTGATGTGTTTCTGAAATTTTCTTGCTTTTTTTTTGTGATCCAACAGATGTTGCAATTTGATTTCTGGTTACTCCGCCTTTTCTAAATTCAGCTTGTATATCTGGAAGTTCTTGATTCATGTATTGCTGAAGCCTAGCTTTAAGGATTTTGTGCATCACCTTGCTAATATGTGAAATGAGTGCAATTGTTCTGTAGTTTGAATATTCTTTGGAACTGCCCTTCTTTGGGATTGGAATGAAAACTGACTTTGTCCCGTCCAGTGGCCACTGAGTTTTCCAAGGTTGATGGCATATTGAGTGCAGTACCTTGACAGCATCATCTTTTAGGGTTTGAAATAGCTCAACCGGAATTCCATCACCTCCACTAGCTTTGTTCATAGTGATGCTTCCTAAGGCCCACTTGACCTCACACTCCAGGATGTCTGGCTCTAGGTGAGTGATCACATCATCACTATCCAGGCCATTTCTTCTGTGTGGTCTCACAATCTCTTTTTCATTTTTTCTGCTTCTGCTAGGTCCTTGCCATTTCTTTCCTTTATTGTGCTGATCTTTACATGAAATGTTCCTTGGTATCTCTAATTTTCTTGAAGAGATCTCTAGTCTTTCCCATTCTATTCCTTTCCTCTATTTCTTTGCATTGTTCACTTAAAGAGGCTTTCTTATCTCTCCTTGCTATTCTCTGGAACTCTGCATTCAGTTGGGTGTATCGCTGCCTTGCTCCTTTGTCTTTCACTTCTCTTTCCTCAGCTATTTGTAAAGACTCCTCAGACAACCATTTTGCCTTCTTGCATTTTTCCCCCCTCTTTGGGATGGTTTTCGTTACCACCTCCTATACTATGTTACAAACCTCCATCAATAGTTTTCCAGGCACTCTGTCAGACCTAATCTCTGGAATCTATTTGTCATTTCTACTGTATAATTATAAGGGATTTGATTTATGTCATACCTAAAACCCTAATGGATTTCACTACTTTCTTCAATTTAAGTCTGAATTTTAACAATAACTTGTTGACGATCTGAGCCACAGTCAGCTTCAGGTCTTGTTTTTGCTGACTGTATAGAGCTTCTCCATCTTTGGCTGCAAAGAATATAATCAATTAAATTTTGGTATTGACTATCTTATGATTTCCACATGTAGAGTCATCTCTTGTGTTGTTGGAAGTAGTTGGTTGCTATGACCAGTGCATTCTCTTGGGAAAATTCTGTTAGCTTTGCCCTGCTTCATTTTATACTCCAAGGCCAAACTTGCTTATTACTCCAGGTATCTTTTGACTTAAGTGGAGCTGAATAAATTACTTACACAGAATACAATGTGGAAAAGGAATAAAAATAACTTACTGTATGGAAATCTGGCAGCCACTGTCATATTCAAGATGACAATTAACTTTACCACCATTCCCATGTGGGTGTTATATGCCACCTGGTATGATGTGATGAGAAAAATTCACTTGTATGCTGTTATTTCTATAATTCCATGAAGACTATCTAATTATGAGAAAAAATGTTAATCAAATCCAAATTCTGGGATATTCTATAAAATACCTGGCCAGTACTCTTATAAATTGCCAAGGCCATGAAAAACAGAAAGAATGAGAAACACCACAGGCCCAGAGAGACTAAGTAGACACAGTGAGTCAATGAAACTCGGATCTTGGATTATATCCTAGACTATTAATGAAAGAAGAGTGAAATATGAATAAACTCTGCAGTCTGGTTAAAAATAATGTGCCAACATGGATCTTTCAATTTTGACAAATTACCCCAGCAATCTAAGATGATAACATTAAGTAAGACTGAAATGTAATGAAGTATACATGCAAACTTCCTATAATATCTTATCATCTTATTGTAAATCTAAAGTTACCCCAAAACAGAAAAACAATTTTTAAAAATTTTTTAAAGTGAGTAAATAGGTAGAAGCTAGTTGTCTGGGTGATAGGACCTGATTTTGGAGTTTTATGTTGCAGTCGTGTGAATGTGTTGTTCAAGGAAATGAACTAACAACAAGAGGGTTAAAAATTTGAGATGCCAAGATTTGTTTTGTGGAGTGAAATATTGCACTGCAGATGACAGAAATTTTAGGAGAGCTGGGGAGTGAGTGACATGTTGGTTGATGATGTGTTAGTTGATGACAAGAACTAGAATAGCTTTATCCTTTTTACAAGGGCATGGAGGAGGAATTGTTTGAAAGCAGAAATGGAGAGCACAGCGTACTCATTAATCACATTTGTAATTGGCAGAAGTTTTGGAGTAGGAGTTAAAAATAGGGGTGGATTACATACCATCATTTAAGAAGCTTGCCATGGAAGTGATGATAGTGGAAAAATGAGAGAAGACAGGAAGTAAAAACAAAACAAACAAACAAACAAAAAACAGGAAAAGAGGATTATGATTGCCATTATTAAATTCAAAATAGCCTCCATGATTCTTGCTTGCAAATATTCATGTCATCGTGACATCCTTCCACAATGAAGAGGGTTGACTGTGTCACCAATAAAATATTAGGAAACTTATAATGTGTGGGGTGTGATGCATGCATGCATGGGCAGGGCCTAAAAATTGTGGCTTCTGCCTGGTTCCTGCTCAGATCCTTCACTCCCAAGGAAGGCAGCTGCCATATCAGGAGCTCTGGGAGAGGTCCAGGTTTTGAAGACTGATGCTTCCTTCCAAAGACAACAGCAACCCCATGAACAAGCCTCCAAGGAAGGAGTCTCCACTGGGTCAAGACTGACAATTGCAGCCCTGGCCAGCATCCCAGGTATAGCCTGTTGAGTAGACCATAAGCTGTGCTGTCTGCACCTCTCTGAGGAAACAGTCACTATGCTGTGATGTGAGGTGTGGCATCCAAGACAAGCACAGAGGGCAGGGGAGCATGGTTATTGTGGACACGCTGGGCTCGGCTGAAGGACTCAGGAGGCAGGTGGGCAGCGAGTCCAGTTTCTTATACGCAAAGTAAGGTGACTATTTCAGGAACTTGAAATATTTCTTTCAGTTCTAATGTGTGTTTCAATTTCCTTTCACTGAGTGTGAAATGCACTCAGCCCAGGCCTGGTATTTACAGGGACTGAAAGCTGCCCTTGGATGCTGCTGGGTTGATGTTATGATTGATGATGAAGTCATCTTTGATTTAAGCTTCTGGAATCAACAAATTTTGCTAAATGAAATGTTTTTTGTTTTGTTCCTTTTATTTGTGCCTTATTGTAATTTAAATCAGCTTTCATCCTGCATTGCAGGTACATTGTTACATTGTATTTTTATGGGGACTAAAACTTGGTTTCTTTGTATTGATTAGTGATAAGACCTCAAGTGTTCTGAATATGTAATTTTCAGGCAGAGAATGGATGATATCCAGTGAATGTGGAGAGATTAGTCCAGAAAGCCTTTCAGATCTAAGAGATCAGAGAAAATGTAAAAGGAAGTGTTTATTTCTGTTCTGTCTTATTTTAATGCTAATAGCAAAAAGAATCACAAGATTGTTAGGGTCTTGACAAATCCTTTGCTCCAATTATCTTTCATTCCTCTAACTGATGAAAATCTGGCCTGTTTGATAAATATTTTAAGTGGAAAGTTGATTCAAGTTTAATAATGAACACTGCAACACAGGATAACACAAGTTAGAGTATAATTGTCAATTTCTTTTTAATATGTGATGAGGAAAGATTACAAAATACTCATATTATGTTCTTCATAAGAAGCTTTATGAATTGATTGCTTATGAAATGCATTCATTAGTGATAGGGCCCACATGGGGTTTCATTGATAAGACAGCTCCTTATGTAGACCTTGCAAACAAAGAATAAAATCACACTGATCTGTGAGACTGACCAAATTGCCCAAATGCATCCTGCTATCTCACTGGCGTCAGAAAGGGAGGATGGGCCCTCTCTCGGGCCCTCTCTTGCCTTGTTTCCAAGTCCTAGCACTGGGTGGGAGGATCCCCACGGCCCTTGGACCCTCAGCCTTGTGACCTGTCTGATTTTAGAATGGGGACGCCCATTTCAAAGCAGACTATTATTACTCTCTGGGCAAGTGCTGAGAACAGGGATGCCTTTTCTGACGTTTCTCCTTGCTTTCTCTTGCCCTTGTCTAACCTCCCTATTCAGCCACAATGGGAAATTCTCAATCCCAGCCCTCAAAATCTACTCCTCTAGGATGCCATCTCCAAAACCCAAAAGCCTTGGGCTTCCAAGGGGAGATAAGTCCAAAAAGACTTATTTATATTCTAACACTGGCTGCAATACAGACTTGATAACAGGTCCCAATGGCCAGAAAACGGAGCTCTCAATTATAATGCTCTACCGGACCTCGATAACATCTGCGCCACAAAGGCAAGTGTTAGAAATCCCTTATGTTCAGGTTTTCTTCGCTCTCCACTCTCGACTCTCTCTCTGTGAATCCTGTTCTACTTCTCAGATACTCTTAGCCCACTCTGGGCCACATCCTTCTAATACCATGTCTCCTGGTCCCTGTTCAGACTTTTCTTCTTCCTTCGACCCCTCTGACGCCAGCCCACCCCATCACTTCCAATCCCCTGGCAGCCGCTCCAGATCCAGATCCACAGCCTCCACCTTACTCCCCTCCTCCAACTTCTCAAGTACAGGCTTCCAGCCACCTGCAACTCCAATCCCCCTTCCCCAACCTGTGCCTGAGATAAGCTCTGAGACCTCAGCCCCTCCCCGTACCCTCAAAACTTTAAAACAGGAAACTTCACCGCAGGACCTTCTCCTTCCCCTGTCCCACTCGTCCCTTTAGGGGAAGTAGCTGGAGCAGAAGGCAGTGTTTGGTTCATGTCCCATTCCCCATCACCAGTCTATCTCAGATTGAAAGCATCTTGGCTCCTTCTCCTCAGACCCTGATAATTATCTAAAAGAATTCAAGTATCTTACCCAGTCTTACGACTTAACCTGGCATGAGATTTACATCATCCCTTCCTCCACTCTTCTCCCAAAAGAGAAAGAAGGAGTATGGCCTCTCAAGCGCATGCTGGTGATATACACAGGACAGATGACCCTAAGCCCAGAGGGGCCACGGCTGTCCCCCGAGAGACCCCAGCTGGGGTTATCAGGCAGGGACACCTGGATGAGCAGCCCATAATTACATGGTTGCTTGCCTCATTGTGGGCCTTCAAAAAGCAGGGCATAAAGCTGTCAACTTTGATAAGCTCCGGGAAATAACTCAGAGACTAGATGAAAACCTGGCACAATTTCTAGCCAGGTTAACAGAAGCCCTTAACATACAAAATTAGACTGCACTTCAGCAGAGGGCACCGATGTCCTTAACACCCATTTTATCTCCCAGTCATCCCCAGATATCCGAAAGAAACTAAAAAAGGCAGAAGGCCCTCAAACCCCTCAATGAGACCTTTAAAATTTAGCCTTTAAGATTTTCAATAACTTGGAAGAACAGGCAAAGCTAGAGAAGGCCCAACAAGATCAGGCCAAATACCACCTTTTAGCCACTGCCCTACATAGCTCCAAGCCTCCATTAACCAACAAAGAGAGGAAACCCCCTGGGCCCTGCTTCAGATGTGGCAAAGAAGGCCCCTGGGCCCGCTCATTCCTAAAGCCAAGGCCCCCTCCAGGTCCGTGTCCCAGCTGTGGCAGAAAGGGGTATTGGAAGGCTGACTGCCCAAATCCCCTCCAGGGATCCGGACATCCCCCCCTGGTCCCGAGCAGGAGTCCTCCGACCCACTCTGCCCAGCCTCCTCAGACTCGCCAATGAAGGCTGAAGGTGCCCAGGGCCCCAGACCCGACCCTCATCACCTCTATGGAGCCCAGGGTAAGTCTTACAGTGGCAGGTAAGCCAATCTCCTTTCTCATCGACACGGGGCCACCCCCTCTGCTGTACCTGCCTACTCCAGAAAACCAAGGTCTCCCAGGTCTCTGCTATGGGGTTTGATGATTTAATATCTACACCACGAATAACCGAGCCTCTACCTTGCACACTTCAATATACTCCTTTTTCCCATTCTTTTCTCATACCCCTTAAATGCCCCACTTCTATTCTCGGGAAAGATCTTCTCTCAAAATTCAAAGCCTCTGTTATTATCCCAAGCCCATCCTCTAATCTAGCCTGGTTACTGCACTTTAACACCCACCATCTCTGACGTTCATCTACAACAACAGGCTCCTTTCTGTTCTTCCAGACAAAACTCTATGAACAATTCTTACCGCTAACTAGGAACCATACCGCCACACCTCTGTAAACACACTTCACACGAAATAATCACCCTTCACATCTCTTCTTCCTTTCAGGCCAATCCATCTACCATATCTCAGGAACTGCATGACATTCTCTTACTTCCTCAGGGAGACTCCCTTCTGCATATGGTGCAAATACTCCTCTTGTAGGGGCTACTTGGCGAGTTCACTGGCAGTTTCAGAGACTAATAACAAGTTCCCAGAAAGACTCCTATTTACTATTGATTTCAGCTGTTGTCTTCTTACTCCTGGAATATTTTTCTTATGTGGGACCACTACCTGTTTATGTCTTCCCACTAACTGGACCGGAACATGTACCCTGGTATATCTGGCCCCAGATATTTCTTTGCTCCAAACAGTCAGACCCTCCCTATCCCACTAACTCATAATCGACCCAGATGGGAAATTCAATTCATTCCTCTATTAATCAGTTTAAGAATAGCTGCTGGGATTGTACAGGTATCGCAGGACTCACAACATCTTTAAATTACTGTCAAAGCCTTTCTAAAGACCTCACTGGCAGCCTAGAAGAAATAGCTAACAGCTATCCAAAACCAGCTAGATTCCTTGGCAGCCATAGTCCTCCAAAACAGAAGAGGATTAGATCTCCTCACAGCAGAAAAAGGAGGTCTATTCCTATTTTTGGAGGAAGCCTGCAGTTTCTATACCAATAAATCAGGCGCTGTAAAGGAAGCAGCAAGAAATCTGACAAACAGGGCCTGGAGAATATGCCAACACCTCAGTAATTCATGGGAGAACTCGTTAAGCAATTGGAGTTGGATGCCCTGGGTCCTAACTTGTCTAGATCCTCTCCTTCTACTTACCCTTATTCTAACTTTCAGCCCATGTTTAATGTGTCTTTTTTCAAAATTTCTTCAAGATCACAGCAACTGAACTATCCACAAGCTACTTCTAACTCACTCAGATTATCAAAAACTTCAACCCCACAAAAATCCCCTTGACCCGCAGCCTTTTCTTATCTTACTCCAACAATGCCCATGTCCTGCAGAATGCAGTTACAGAAGATTGACCTTTGCCCTTATCCTAAATCAAAAAGGCTGGCATGATAGGGCTTACATGGGGTCCCATTGATAAGATGACTATGTCAACCTGGCAAGCAAAGAGTAAAATCACAGTGATCTGTGACTGACCAAATTGCCCAAATGGCATCCTGTTATCTCACAGGCATCAGAAGGGGAGGACACTAGTCCTCCTTAAGGGCCAATAACTCTCTTTTTCCCTCTAATAAATTTTCCCTTTTCTTGCCTGACCGCCCAGTTCACTGTCTTTTTCTCTGCCCTCGCCTTACAATTAGCATTATTTTTTTCAACATCATAACACAACAATCTTAGAAGTAAGTTTGATATTTTCATGAAACTCAGACATGGAGAATGGAAGGAGGGTTACTTAATTAAGGTTCAGTTGCTCATTGCTCAAGAGCCAATACTCATGAGGCAAGTGTTGGTAGAAAGGAAAGCTGCTTTAATCATGAAACCAGCAATCTGGGGAGATGGTAGACTCATGTCCCCAAAAACCAACTCCAAAGATTCTTCTCAATCATGACAATTTTTAAAAAGAAAGGAGGAGAGAACTTCAATGAATCCCGAATGCAGGAGGTCCAACTCTTAAGTCATTGTCCATTCTGTACTGGCTGGGTGGCTGACTCTTCAGTCTCTCTTCAGATGTCATCTCATCTGAGTGGTCTGCCTACAGGGTTGCTATGGGGGCTGCTGGGGGTAGAGGGCTAGTCATTCTGTAACTACTTAATTCTTTTTTTTTTTTTTTTTGACAAAGCAAGAGATTTTATTGGGAAAGGGCACCCGGGTGGAGAGCAGTAGGTAAGGGAACCCAGGAGAACTGCTCTACCGCGTGGCTCGCAGTCTTGGGTTTTATGGTGATGGGATTAGTTTCCGGGTGGTCTTTGGCCAATCATTCTAATTCAGAGTCTTTCCTGGTGGCGCACGCATCGCTCAGCCAAGATGGATGCTAGCAAGAGGGATTCTGGGAAGTGGACGGACAGGTAGTGTCTCCTCTCGATCTTTCCCGAACTCTTCCGGTTGGTGGTGGCCTATTAGCTCCGTATTCCTTATCAGGATCTCCTGCCACAAAGCAACTCATGCAAATGGTTACTATGGTGCCTGGCCAGGGTGGGCGGTTTCAATCAGTGTGCTTCCCCTAACAACTCCCCCCTGAGAGACTTCATACTCAAGATGCTTCTTGGGAATTGGGGCGGAGGTCTCTTTTTTTCTGTAACTTTTTCCTGCTGTGCCTGGGCGTAGGCCTGCCTAGCAGAGCAGAAGTCTCTCTATACCTGACCTAAGTTGGGGTGTTTTATATCTGAAACCAGCTTTTACTCTTGTAATAACAGCAACTTAGTTTGAAACTGTCAGCGCCTCTCAGAGGTAAAATAGACAGGGGCCAAACAGACCTAAAAGGATGGTCATCACTGGTCCCCAGAAACAGGAGGCACTGCTGGGATGATTGGCTGGTGGTCAAGCAACAGAGCTGTGTTCTAAGAATCTTATGTTTAGTCTGAAGTTACCATCTTCCACCTGGGTGGGGGCTCTAGTTCTGTAGAAGAACTCAAAAGACATTGTTATGCATATTTTTTTTTTTTTTTGAGTAGGAACCAGGACCCGTCTCAAGGCTGTACCACCATTTGATTGTTTCCCCTCTGTTTCTGTATTTTTTCCTTCTCTGATTGGCAATTGTTTGAATCTACCCTTTGGAACTCAGGGAAGGTCAAGGAGGCTGAATAAAGCCTATATTTTACAGTACAGCAGATCTGTACTCCAGAGTCGCCACCCCGCAGAGTCCTGTTCAGTTTTATTTAGGGAACAGGGCAACTATGACTGTGATAACTTTTTGTCAAAATGGGGCATAGGACCGCCTCAGCTTGGAGAAGAGACACTGAATTGGAAGTATTCCTGAGTTCCAAGTCTTAGATCTGAGCCTTGTATGATTAAAATCTCAATCCCTTGGTCTGCCATTTTGTTGTAACATACCCAGTTAGTAGTAGCTAGAGAAGGGATAACTGGAGTTTTAATAGACAAAGTAAATCTCTTTCTTTTAGAAGAATAGACCTGAAATCCAGTCTGGACCTGGCACTTCAGGGAGACTTGTAGCCAGATGGCCAGTTTTATAAAAAGTAAGGTAGCAGTTACTAGCTTCCAGCAGACATTGTTTTGAGAATGGTGGCATCTAAGCCTGACACGACTCAGAAAACTCAAGTGTTTAGCAATACAATGTCTAATCTGAAATTACACCCATAGTAACACCTGGTTATTTCCCAGGATGTCTGAACCATAGCTGAGTACTCTATTTTGACTTTTAATTGTAAAATTTTTTCTTTAATAGCCAAAGCAGATGGCACCATTAATGATGTCAGTGTTTTTCTAGGTATGAGAAGATGCAAGAATTGGGACTCATAAAATCTCTTGAAAAGATCTAACTATCTGAAGGCCTGTTCTGCCAGTTTTTCCCAGAGCACGGAACACCTCATTCTTGATCTTCACCCTGAACTCCTTTCAGGGCCGTTGGAAGTCAGCAGTTGCAGTGGCCATGATAGAATCTCTGTAGATGTAGATGGCAAGTGTCAATCTTCAGTTGGCAAAGCCCCTTTTTGCTCACAAACTTGACCACGACTTTGAGGGGGGCATTTCATGACCATTTTATCCCATGGTGCTGAGAATGTCCATTCTCAGGTTTGGCAAAGATTTTGTCGACCGGCCTCTCAATGGGCTGTTACTGGATTAGGCTATAAAACAGTATCTAAAACTCTCTGGACCACCTGTCTTACTAGCCTCTTGGTCCAGGAAAACATTCCCTCTTGTTGCTTTTTCTCATATCTAGAGTTACACTGTCATCATCATCGATTTCATAAGGAACTATATATTATTCTATCAGAGGCCTCAGTCACACATCTGGCACTGTAAGAAATAGCAATTCTGTAAAACAGGTGAAATACAAAGAACGTAGCCAGCAGTATTAGTCAAGTCACAAGTAAGACCTAAGAGCGTCTATAAGATGTAGCCCAGTATATCTCAGGTCATCTGACTTAGTCTACTCTGTACGAATCTTTATCTTTCAGGGAAATTATACATTGGCACCACCATCTATAAGGCACACAGCCCAGTTTTCTAGTGTTACTAGACTGATTATCTTTAGTATGATTTAATTGTTTTTAACACAGAGGAGACTTTAAACCTAAATTACCATAGCCTAGTGTTATCTATATAAATCTATCTCATAATTGTGGGAGATTTCTTTTTCTTTTGTTAAAACCTTTTTTTGTTGCTCTGATTGAGCTTGAGGAATAGAAAAAGGCTCAAATTTATAGTCAGAGTCAGAGTAGGCATTATTAATTGGCCCAGTAAGGGGATCCCATCTGGTAGTATCATAGTAACCTGAATATGACTATAATTTTTCCAAGTAAATTTCTTCAGGGCCAACCAGTTAGAGTCTTGTAGTAGAGAAATTTACCAAGGTAACCCAGAGCTAGACACATATAATTGGCCACAAACCCAACAATTGGATTGATTTTTAAAACTAGCATAGTATCAGGCCTATGATAGAAAAGCATTTGATTTATATACAAAGGTCTAAGAAGTCAAGAGAACACTATAAACAATCATACGAATCAGGTCCGGTATCTTGGACAAGCTGTCTACCTCTGATGTCGTTGTCTTCTCATCCTGGTGTACTGTAGTTTTTCTTGTTTGAGCATCATTTTAAGGTGAGATCAGGTCAGCTGTCTTCTCTATAGACCAATCCAGTGTAAGGGCCTTTGGAAATGGGAATTAATCTAAGAGTTAATTTCCCTTCAGTTTTATTCTGTATGAGCTAGTTAAGAGTACCTGATAAAAAGTCTTTCCATCCAGGTTGGAGACAGTCTCTTAAATTATGTCTTTTTTCAGTCCTGGTTGCAGGTCATGAGGCATCTGATCTTCGTCCAAAGATAGATTACTGAGACAAGCTTCAGAAACAAACTTTTACATTAATATCACATAACAATTGATCATAGGCTTTTTATTTTGCTGAAACACTTATAGGATCTCAGACTGAACTTTTAATATAAAACAGGACTGGGAAACTCACACCAAAGGCTTATCACAGATTTTGCCTAACAAATCTAGGTGAACTCTTTTCTTTTAAGGTCTCAAAAATTCCTTGAGATTTTTGTACCTGTTAGTGAGATAACCTTTTTAGCTCATTTGATAAACTTACTGGAAACTTAAGAGTTTTAAATTTCTGGAGGAGTCAGATAGAGAGAAAATACAATTGTCTTGTTTATAATGTGTAATTTTACCAAATTATTTTTATAATTAGTTTAAGAGGAAGGTTTTTTCTGTTCCTGGAAAACACACAATTTAAACCTGTAATTTCTCAGATAGAAACCATAAAAGTTATAAGCATATTCGCTGGTTCATTCAGTCCTTTGTTAACTTTTGTGACGTTATCAGGTTTTTCATCAGAATACCAAGACATATCAAAATGTTAAGAACTCTATATAATTTCTAGGATATCTGTATTAGTAACTTTTTATACATTATAACATGAGTGGATTTATTACTCATTTGATAATCTTTTTCATGTAATTTAACCAACCAAATAAACAGTTTAATATCTCTCTCTGGGATGTTTCAGGGGCCCTCTGAAACACCCCAAAGTTAGCTAGATGTCAAAGAAACTTCAAAAGAATTCGATTCAGGAAGTTTTATCAAAAAGAACAATTGAAAGCTTTAGAACATTTGGTCAGATTCAGTCAATGTTGATGGGTGTATCATTTAGCTTATTGATATGTCACAATGGGCACAAATACCAAGGCTCAAGGTCTAGTGAAAGTCAGCTCCGCCATCTTGGACCTAATTGGCTCTAAGCAGTTTTCTTACAACCATGTCATTCCTAATAAAATCCACTTATCTAACTAATTGTAATCCAATTTTAGAAAATCCTGATCATGCATAACTCTTTTTAGTATTTTTTTCATACTTTTTTACTGAAATCACTCTTCCTGCTTTCCTTTAGCAACCAAGAGCTAACTTTTATATTAGCATTTTATAGATTGGTGAGCATAAATACCAGTGATAATTTCTAAAACCCTTGCTTTCTTAAAACATTTTAGGATGGCATCAAACATTATTCTTTTGTAGTCCCAAATCTCTTTAGTTTTTCTGTAAAAGGAAATCAGTGTTTAGTAGTAAATGTTTCAAAATCTTATTTCATTTGGAAATGACCTAATTATTTAATAGACTTTCAATACTTAGTTTAGCACAACCCTTAGAAATTTAAGTTACGTCAATCTGGAGAGACTATTGTAGACAGATATTTTTAAAGAATAATTATTCTTAATAGAGTTTATATATAAACTCATACCTCATTTACATTTTCCAGAAGTTTTTTCACTCGAGGTAATTTCTTTGTTGACAAACTTGTAATAGGTATAATATTTAACTTATATTAAACCTAGGTACAATGAAAATATTCTACTTGATGTTAATTACTCTAAGACATGTCTATATTAGATAGGTCAACAAAAAACATTAATATCAGGTATTTAATACTGAATATTTCCCAGTTCACCTGAACCTGGAATTTATTGTTTAATTTAGAATTATTTGATTTGTAAGCGCTTACCTTTTTTAAGCCAATTAAATAGAGCTCATTTACAAATTAACCTAAAAATATTACCCAGAGACAAAAACATACCAAGACATATTTAGACAGACACACTGTAAGATCTCACTTCATTTTCTAAGTTTGGCCATGAATTAGATATTACAATATAAAATTTACTAGTTTATAAAATAAGCTGAAATAAATAACATTTTTAAAGGCTTTTTTCTTTTTTTTTTTTTTCAGTCTCAGGAGTTAGAGATGGTCTAGATAAGTGTTCCTGAGAGCCCTAGTCTCAAGGCACAGGGAAAGAAAATCAAGCTCTAACAAAATGGTGGCAGGTCTAAATGGTAGCCAAACAAAGCAAAATGGCCATCACAAATCACAACACAGAACAGAGTTAAAACACACACATATAAACCTGGCAGTCCTCATCAGACACTCTCTTAAATACAAGAATACAGTCTCTCAGAAAACCTTTTATAGAGACACAAAACTTCAGATGTCTTCAAAGATTTCAAAAGGAGGAAAGGAAGCCAGGTTGAAAGAAGGGGGAGGAGGCGGGAAAGGGGGGCAAAAGGGGTGGCCTTACAGACGTCTCCTGCCACCTACAGACGCCCAGGCGTTACGGGACTTTTCCCTGGGCTTCCAGAAAAGGGAGGGCTGGAACTCGGCCCTACCAGAAACCAGACCAGAAAATTCGAGTTCTCTGCCAAGAGGAGGTGATCAGTCTCCAATCCTCAGCTCAAGCTGAGGCCCTTCGACCAGATTCCTGCGTCCAGGACCGGGGACTAGAAAAACGGGAAGGATAGGAAGGGCTAAGGAGAGGAAAGAGAGAGGGAAGGGGAGGGAGGTCAATAAAGTCTCTTGTTCCTTACCGGTCGGGGCACTCTGGCCAGTTGTCCGCATCAGGAGGAGACCAGGGACAAAAGGGTCCCAGTTGCAGCCGCTGGGTCTGGTCCATTGGCAGGCAAGCTGGCCCCTGAGTACCCCGAGTGGTCAGGATGTCAGTCTCAGCGAAGAAGATGTCCCTTCGTGGTCACCATTTGTTGCAGGAAGGGGGACCCCTTCCAGGGCCCGAAACTGGGCTCTTGTCTAACACTCGGAAATGAATTGTCCGAGGAGACACATGCTGACAAAGCAAGAGATTTTATTGGGAAAGGGCACCCGGGTGGAGAGCAGTAGGTAAGGGAACCCAGGAGAACTGCTCTCAACTACTTAATTCTTAACCCCTACCTCCTTTAATTTATGGAAAGAATCAACAAGTTAGACAAGGCATGGTATGCATTCATGGGAGCATTGGTCAGGAGTTAGGGTAACTGTTGCCTAGTGATTTCACTCCTATGATTAGGTTCTTTTAAGGTTACAGGGGAACAGAAATGGCCAACAAAAAGGAGGGGGGGGGGACAAAAGAGTTGCTTTCAGAAGCAGAGATTATTTTAAACTTGAAGGTATGAAAATCTATCTTTGTATCTGTGTATCAATCAACAGGCATTTCTGCACTTAAATTGTGGCAGCCACTGTGCGACCCATCCGGAATACAAAGTCAGAGATTGTATGTCCTCTCTGCCAAAAATGTCAAGGAGTTTGATTAAAAAGGCCATGATAGAATTCCAAATCCTGGTAGAGACAGTTGCACGAAAAGTACATAAACGCACTTAAGGAATCTCTAAATCAGAAGGCTCCAGTAGCAGGTGGTAGTTGAACTGATGTATAAAGCCTGTGTGTTAGTTACGTAAACAAGAAAGCAACCTAGGGCAAAAGTATGACCATAGACACCCTGGCTGGGGACTCACAAGCAAAGGCACAGTTGCCTAAGTATCATCACATGCTCACAAATTTACAAACAGCTCAGGACTGTAGAAGTATTGTGGGAAGTGTAGCCCGGGACTGAAACCATCCAAAAAGGCAGTTGCCAGTTCAAACAAGGGTTTATGAGCCAAACTACAGACTTGGAATATTACCTGGACACTACAGACAACCAGTGAAGCATTATAAAGTGGAGAGTTTCCTAGTCAAGTTTATAAAGACACTTTGGAAGCAGTACAGAGGGTGGATTTAATATAGAGGAGCCCATGGCTTGCATTATGTATTTCCCCAAGTCCTCAACTTAGAGCCATATTATTTTATGGCCACTTCCTACCCTATGAGTTTATCTCAAATGTCTGATGATATTTTAATTTCCATCTTACAAGAGAATCCAAGAATGAAAAATGGAGACAAACAGAAGAAATTTCTGTGTAATTGCTACATTCTTCTTGATTTTAAAAAATTGTGTTTATTTTTATTTGATTCTTCTTAGTGACCGTAAGGGCTTCCTTAGAACTCCTAGCTGCTCAGTAGAATTGTGCTGGGAAGTAGTTGCATTGTTACCTAGGAACTCTTTAACATTTGTGTAATAAATACACAAAGCAGTAATTGTTCCTGCAAAGCTATTTTTGTCCATCCCTATAAATGTTTAGAAAAAGTCCTGTCACCTATTATTAAGTATTGTTATTTAACAATAATACTTCTTCATTATTCAAAAAGGATAGCTATGTATGTACCAATTTGAAAGGGAAGGCTAATTTAGAAGAAAGGATGAGCAAGACTTTTTGTGCTTGATTGTTCTGGCCAAGGAGCTGGGGCAGAGCAAGCAGCAGGCAAGGAGAACAAAGACTGGGAAATGTCTCTACAACATTCCTGTGTTCTGCAGTGGTGGGGGCAGAATGGCAGGAGTGGAAGGGTTTGCTCAGGATGTAAATTTAGTTTTAGATAAAATGTACTTCATGATGATACTTGGCAGGAAACAGCAAAATTCTATAAAGCAACTATCCTTCAAATGAAAATAAATGAATAGTAACAATAATAGTACATTTAAGTTTGGGAGTTGTAGCTAATTTTAATGTTAAAAATCTTACTGGGAATGTGGAGACAGATTTCAGAAATAGCCTCTGTACAGATTTCAGGATTAAAAACATTTATAGACATCATTTTCCATAAACAAAAGGAATAAGCAAGGAGGAAGAAAGAGTGCAGAAAGAAGCAACAAATGAAGGAATGATAATGTCTTGTTGAAAAGCAAATATAGATTCTCTTTTATCTAGATGCATAAAATGTTTCTGCTGCTTGCCATACTAACTTCTTTGGGGATGTTTTCTACAAAAATGAATGATAGAAATAGCCTATGCACAATTAGTCTGCTGGGTCACCATAACAAAATGTCACACTTGATGGCTTAAACATCAGAATTGTATTCTCTCAGAGTCTCAGGATGCTAGAGGCTGGAAGTTCAGGATCGAGGTGTCTGTGGGGCTGGTTTCTCCGGAAGCCCCTCTCTCTGGCTTATGGATAGCCACCCCCTCACTGTGTCCTTGCGTGGAGTCCCCCTGCATGTGCATCCCTGACGTCCCTTCCTCTTCTTATCAGAACACCAGTTCTGTTGGATCAGGGCCCACACTTAGTTCCATTTAAGCTTAATTTCTTTTTAAAAGTCCAATCTCCAAATTTAACCTGAAAGGGAGTTGGGGCTTCAATATATGAATTTAGCAATGGGCACAATTTAGTCAAAGAATGATTCACCATGTTCATAACTGTTCAACACCCAAGCTTCGGGGGGATAAAGGCATTGAATTCAGAATTGGATGCATGACTTGGAGAATGACAATTCCTTTATAAAACAAATTTTTTTCTGTCAAAATTTTCCACTGGGAAAGAGAAGATAGGTGATCTACTATAAATGGCTGTTAAGTACCCTGGTGGCTCAGACAGTGAAGAATCTACCTGAAGTGTAGGAGACCTGAATTCAATCCCTGGGCCGGGAAGATCCCCTGGACAAGGAAATGGCAACCCACTCCAGTGTTCTTGCCTGGAGAATCCCATGGACAGAGGAGCCTGGCAGGCTACAGTCCATAGGGTCACAAAGAGTTGGACATGACTGAGTGACTAACATACACATACACACACACACACAACACTAAATTTGAGTTTGTGAGCCAAGGCTCCTGTGATGTGGAAGGTGTCTGAGACCACACACGTTGGTGAGTGTATTTGTCTGTGAATGGTTCACACAAACAGTGAGAACCCAGTGGAAGGAGAAGGTGCATTACTTCCCAGTCACTCACCAACTCTCAGATCTAAGACTCCTCCGGGTAACCTCAAATGTACCCAACACTTTACAATATTTCCTTCTTTTGCTTAGTCATTCCTGGGTGTTTGTGCCATTCAGCCTAAGCTTGATTAAGAAGCAAAGGACAAGAGAAAGGAGGAGAGGGATACAGCCTCTGGTGAAAGTGCGAGCAAAATTTATATTTTCTCTTAACCTCAAGGGGAAAAAACACAGTTCTGCATAAAACACAAGCTTAGTTTTCCATCAGACACTGGGCGTTTCGACATGTTATTGAAAAAACTTAATTCATTATAGCCTGTCTTAATGACTTCTCCTCTCTACTTTTACTTGGAATAGAGATTAAGAAAACAGAATAGGTTAAAACAATTCACTTCTAATATTCTTCTACTACTATTAGTAGAGGAAAGAATATGGGAAAAATAAACCCAACCTTCTACCTATTCCTCAATCCTAAGATGAAGTTTATTTTATTTAAATTTTTATGGTAAAAGTCATATAATATGAAGCATGTTCTTTAACTATATTTAACTGTATAGTTCAGTGGCGCTAAGTACATTCACATTGTTGTGCAACTGTCACCATCAAACATCTCCCAGATTTCTCACTATCCTGAACTGCATTCTGTTCCCATTAACACTAACTCTCCCTTCCCTCTCTCCATCCCAAGCTCACATAGTGGCCTTAAGCATCTACCAATGCACTTTCTGACTCTATGAATTTGACTACACTAGGACAAGTGGAATCAAACACTATTTGTACCTAGTGTATATTGGAATGCATTTTAAAGGTTAACTCATGTATGTCTTATAAACAGACTGTGCTTTCTTTTATTTCCCTATGCTATACAGTAGGCTCTCATAAGTTACATAGTATCAATAGTGTATACATGTAAACCCCAGTCTTCCAGTTTATCCCTACCTCTCCTTTCCATCCTTGGTGTCCACCTGTTTCTCTATTTCTGCTTTGCAAATAAGTTCATCTATACCATTTTTCTAGATTAATCCCAGGATGAACTTTAGATGAGCAAGTGAAGTCATCAAAACAAAAAGTCAACTCCATAATGCAATGAAAAGTAACAACCAATCAACTAAACCAAAAGAAGGGTTCTTTAGAATCTGTCATTCTTTAGGGAAAAGAGATGACTGAGAGACCTTGCTCACTGGGTCTAATCAGCTTTGCAACCCTGTGAACTATAGCTTGCCAGGTTCCTCTGTCTATGGAATGTTCCAGGAAAGAGTGCTGGAGTGGGATGTCATTTCCTTCTCCATGGGATCGCCCCAGCGTCGGGATTGAACCCTTGTCTCCTATGTCTCCTGCATTGGCTGATGAATTCTTTACTTCTGAGCCACCTGGGTGTGTCCTTGTATTTCCAGCGGTGGCAATTTTTAAGAAGCATGTTCAATGAGAGGAGGTTGCAGTGCTTAGGCTTCGAAATGAGATCACTTTGCTCTCTAAGTCAACACATGTTCTCTTTAGGTCCTTCATGCTCAGTAAAAACCTCTTTCAGGTAAAGAGGATTTGTGCTGCTTATTCACTATGACTGGAATATTATGAAAGAATTCCCTGTAAATGGTGACTATCATGATGATTATAATGCAATGTCTTATTTTGACTGGAAATCCTTGCCAGATCCAGGGCTACCGCAATAGAATATCATTATTCTTTCATCCTGACGGCCTGCTCATTTGGCTGTGAGTACTGACCTAGACCTACCCATGCTCAGGAAAGTCTTCTCCCCTAGCACAGGTCTGGAGGTTACCATGCCTGACACATCTGGGGTGATAGGTTCATCGTCCTGGGTTTTTTGGATGTGAACCCAGCTGGAGTATTCTAAACTGGTTGGAGGGGAGCCAGGGGTGTGGGGCTCAGTGCAGCTGGTGCCTGCCTAGCCTGATGCCAGTAGGACCAAAAGCCTCAGCCAGGTCAAAAGGCACATTGAAATTAGCAAAGTGATACAATTATTAAAACCCAGTCGTATGGGGTGCAGCAGAGGACTACAGTAGACTCAGCAATTTAGGGACCTGCAGTGTAAAGAAGGGGGACAGAGAGGTAAGAAAGGTCAGACAACTGAAGTCTATAAACAATGTGAACTCACTCTGGCTTTGCTCTATAATCCTCACTCTTTGGTGTTTTCTTCTTTCATTTGATAAGGAAGCTATGTTTGAGTCAGGAGCAGGCTCCTGTTCAAAATAATGTATTTTCTGAAAGCTTAATATAGTCACTATTTTTGGCTTTGAAATCAAGTCACAGATAATGGGACACACTTGGAGAAGTCAAAGCAAGGATTGCATTATCAATTGAGAAAAAGCATTTGATTAATTTTAAAACATTGTGATGTTTTAAATATGTAGCTCATTTGCATATATGGGATAAGCAGTGTCCCAAAGTGTCACAAACCTTCAGTGAAGGTTTATAGATCTCAGATGCATCCCAGAGCTGACCAGAGATCTTACAGAGCATTACAAGTTGCCAAATATTTTCTGTGAAGGAGTTCGTTATTCCTAGATAATCATGCTGATTGCTTAGAAGGCATTATTATTCCCCATGCTTTTATGGCATTCAGGTATTGATCAGAGTTTTAAGAAGACCATAACAATGGCTAAACAATGCTTTATATTTTCTCCCACAATTGTTCTTTGTGCTCTTACGCTGTATGACCTCTTGTCTCAATGTTGTGAAAATATAAATGTGATCTAGCGAGGTCAACAGCAAAAGTCAAGTTTATTTCTTGCTGGCTGAGTTCAGCCAGCTTCATTATTCTCGTGGTTCTCGTGGAGGGAGCAAGCACTGCAGGATGAAGTCCAGCACAGACAATGCTCCAGTGAGAGCTCTAATTGGCTGCATTAAAAAAAGAAAACATTAACTGCTGGAGTCGTTTTTACTGTCTCTGTTCACTACTCCTGTTCAATTTTAATTTCAAAATAAGTTTCCTATTATTTCTAATAAACAAGAAAGCTAGTAATTCTAAGTTGTGTATCACTTTTTCAATAAGTCATTTGAAAGGTTGAATACTTCAAATGAGAATAATGAGAACTTATTTTATGAAAGTTGTAAAGTGTATTGAAACATTCACTATCATATAGTATTCTGCCTAGAATGTCATTTTTAACTGTCTTAGTAATGGAATGGAAATAGAAATGTCATTTCATTCATTAAATAAGAAACCAGAGCAATTCGCTTGCTATCATCAAGTTTTAATGTACTAATTGTATATTTTACTTTTAGTATATTGTGCTACTTCTCCTATGTAGAGGGATAGTTTCAATTAACATTAGATTCAATAATAATTATTAATTGCTATAGCTTAGAACAGCAAAATATCTTTGGCAACGAAAATACTATACAGGTCAGTATGATTATTCACTTTCCATGATTAATGATCTTGGTGTTTGGTTCATAATGAAACTGTATGACTTTATTTTTCTGCAGCATTCTTCTTCTAACATAACATACTTCTCTTTTCTTATACCTACATGAATACCGTGCAAATATAATCATCTCAGTTTTATAATAAGCTATTTCTTTAGAAAAATTGCACATTCTTTCAAATAATTGATAATAGAAAGTATTACTTTTTACGTATTCAAACAAATCAAATAATTTTTAAAAATTGCTTGTTAATAGTTGATTTTGTAATTCTCCTTCTGATATCTAAGTGACAGCATTTGTTCCATTTAACCTTATCCTTAATGAGTGAACTTCACTAAACTCTAAACTAAAAATATTATTTAAGTGAAAGGTGCTAATATTTGTTCTAGAAAGTATATAACTAAAATGCTAGCTATTTTGCATCAAGTATATGGGCCAAGTATAATATAATACATTTTTGCATGAGATATACTCCTGGCACAATTTTGTAACCATACTTATTTTTTACCATTCTGCTAGGCTATATTTCTATATTTGTTAACAAACTCAGCTAACATTTTACAAATGTTAAACAGGGAATAAAGTATTTAAAAAGCAAAAGTAAGCTTTCCAAATTTATGTCCAGAGATATTTGCAGCAAAATTAAAAAGATTACATAGCAGTCTACAAGTGGATGAGATTATTAGAGTGAAAGAAAAATAATAATATAAAAGTAGCATTTAGAAAAAAAAGGTGCATATTTTCAATAGTATATAATCTATGAATAATGGTTGTAAGACAGTGTCATATTAGTTAAGTCAAGAATATGCTTAGAGATTTCTTGATATGGCCATGATAGGCAGTCAATAAATATTAGCTAAAATTCATTGAATAGAAATTATTGAGGATTAGAGAGTCTTTATGGAACAAAATGTCACATGCTAGTGAAGTAATGCTCAAAATCCTTCAAGCTAGGCTTCAGCAGTTCATGAATCAAGAACTTCCAGATGTACAAGGTAGATTTAGAAAATGCAGAGGAGCCGGAGATCAAATTGCCAGCATCATTTGGATCACACAAAAATCAAGGGAATTCCATAAAAAAAACACAACTATTTCTACTTCATTGACTACACTAAAGCCTTTGACTGTGTGGATCACAAAAAACTGTGGAAAATTCTTTCAATTTACCTGTCTCCTAAGAAACCTGCATTTAGGTCAGGAAGCAAAATTTAGAACCAGACACAGAACAACAGACTGGTTCAAAATTAGGGAAGGAGTATGTGAAGGCTGTATATTGTCACCCTGCTTATTTAACTTATAGGAAGAGTAAATCATGCAAAATGCCAGGTTGTTTGAAGCATAAGATGGAATTAAGATTTTCAGGAGAAATATCAACAACCTCAGATATGCAGATGATACCACTCTAATGGCAGAAAGTGAAGAGAACTAAACAGCCTCTTGATGAAAATTAGAGAAGAGAGTGAAAAACCTGGCTTAAAACTCAACATTCAAGAAATGAAGATCATGGCATCCAGTCCCATCACTTCATGGAAAATAGATGGGGAAACGATGGAAACAGTGACAGACTTTATTTTCTTGGGCTCCAAAATCACTATGGATGGTGACTGCAGCCATGAAATTAAAATATGCTTGCTCCTTGGAAGGAAGGCTATGGTAAACCTGGAGAGCATATTAAAAAGCAGAAACACATCACTTTGCTGACAGAGTATAGTATAAGCGTATAGTCGAAGCTATGTTTTTTCCAGTTGTCAAGTACAGATGTGAGAGTTAGACCATAAAGAAGGCTGGGCACTGAAGAATTGATGATTTTGAACTGTGGTGCTGGAGAAGATTCCTGAGAGTTCCTGAGAGATCAAACCAATCAATCCTAAAGGAAATCAGTTGTCAATATTTGTTGGAAGGACAGATGCTGAAGAACAAACTCTTTGGAAGTGATCCTGATGCTGGGAAAGATTGAGGGCAAGTGGAGAAGGGGATGATAGAGGATGAGATGGTTGGATGGTATCATCGACTCAATGGCCATGAGCTTGGGCAAACTCCGGGATAGTGAAGGACAGGGAAGCCAGACATGCTGCAGTCCACGATATTGCAAAGAGGCAGGCACTACTTAGCAACTGAACAACAACAAACGGAAAGAAACTAAAGAGATTGTATTTGAGGCAGTCATGGAAATTGACAGATATGTGAAAAATGATAGAATTTTTTAAATGGCATCTTTAACCAAAAATCTAAATACTCTCTATCACTTCTTCCTAGTACCAGGAAAGAAATGTTTTTGTTGTTATTGTTTGCTGGGAAAAACATAAAATTGTAGTGAGAAAAAAACATAAAAATTGTAAACAGTATTAATGTTTTGTCACTTCATTTATCACTTCTAATTCCAAGGTAGATGCATATTATAGTCTGGGCATTTCTTTTGAAGATGGATATGAATAGTGAAATTATGTACTATTGAAGCCCATCTTGTAGTATAAATTGGCTGTTTCTGAGTCCTAAAATTTATTACCTGGCTTACTTGTAAAGAGATAGCTTGAAGAATTGAGTTGACTATCAAATATAATAATCCTAAGAATATTCTTTATCTACCCTCCACCTCAACCCCCAGATGGCAGTCATGGGAACAAGGTTAACCTCTCATAAGCATTTTTACCCCATAGATATTCACAATGACTTTGGACTGAGTTGCACAGATGATGTGGTACAGGTAGATAGTGGAATAGAGAATTCATATTCAGTTGACTCATCACATTTTTCTCTGGAAAACTTAGTATAAAATTATCTCTGAAATACTTCACAACTTTAAAGTACATTTTATTTGTTGCACAATGATCATTTTTTCCCCAAATTCAGAGAAACTGTAGCAATATTCTTTAGGGAAAATTCCTAAGACAAATCTGAAATTCACTTATCTTTCTTGTGTAAACTAAAGCTAGATCACATTTTATTTTAAGTTTCAATTAATTATTTTTAATTGAAGAATAGTTTCTTTACAATATTGTGATCGTTTTTGCCATACATCAACGTGAATTGGCCACAGGTAAACATGTGTAACCACCCCCATTCTGACCCCCTCTAGTAAGTTTCTTTTTCATTAAATTGATGGAAAGATATTCTAGAAATGTATGAAAATATATTTATCATACATTTTTCATTATGCTGAGAATGTTTCTTCTTCTGAATGCCTTTGTTAGGTCACTTTACAGATCCATTTTTAAAAAAAAATTTAATTAGAGGAAAATTACATTGCACTATTGTGATGGTTGCTGCTATATATCAACTTAAATCAGCCATTGGTATACTTATGTCTCCTTCTTGAACCTCCCTTCCAATCCCTCCCCACTGCAACCATCTGGCTATCACAGAGCACCAGCTTTGGGTTCCCTGCATCTTATGGCAAACTCCCATTGACTATCTATGTTGCATATGGTGATAAATATGTTTCAAAGCTAAATGGGCTTTCTGGATAGAAAGATATGTCAGATTCCTCTGCTAGTGAGTATTTTCTGGTTCTTTTAGAAGATTATGACCAAATATTTTTTGAAAAGTTTCAATTACCAAATGTCATTTGATTCTTTTTTGGCACAGGAAAGAAAAAACAAAAACAAAAACAAAAACAAGAGATTAAAACTTATGAGGAAAAAAGATTGAGTTTAGGAAAGACAGGGATGACTTTGGGTTGACAGTGAATGGTAAATTGGTGACACTAAATAGGGAATATTAAAAATAAAAGTGAAAAAGTATTTAGATTTAAAAATAGGACATTTTCCATGGAAAAAATACGTAATTTACTTATCAAAAGGTGATGCAGACCCTGGTTATGAACTAGAATTTGAAGGTAAATTAATATTCAACCATGAAGAGAGAAACTGTCATTCTATTAGAAAAAAAAAATCAGCCTGGTCATACATTAAACATGACTGATGTTTAATGATTTACAAACTAATGAATGCTCAATAAAATTCTAAGAAATAAGTTTTGTGAATCCAAAATCAAATATCTATGATATCAGTAGCTATAGCATGAAATGTACTTATGCTTCATTTAAAGACAAACTCCAAGAGAGCAATCAGAAAGTTTAAAAAAAAAAAAAAAAAAAAAGAGCGAGTAACTAGGAAACCTAGTGAAACTAGTGCCAGGAATAAAAGACTACATCACTGTAAACTCAATATATCAAAATATATTATGAATAAACATATGCTAATTAGTGACCACTTGGATAAAACTAAAGAATTTGTTCAAAAATGCAGTTTAACAGAGATGAAAGCTTCAAAAATTTATATAGAAAAAGTTCATCAATTTCACACAAACATCTCTAGAGAATGGGGAAAAAAGAGAACATTTTTAACTCTTTTAAATAAGGCCAACATACATCAGATACCAAAATCTGAAGAGGATATTACAATAAAAGAACTTGAAAGGAAAATCAAAAGTATACTGATTGAGAATGATGAAATGACATTCTTTGTTCATAGGTGACATGATTGATCGTCTATGTAGAAAATCCCAAAGAACTGGGGGGAGAAAAACCCAAAAACCTAATAAGTGGTTTCAGCAAAGTTGCATGATGCAAGGTATTAACCTTGCATATAAAAGTCATGCACTTTCCTATATATCAACAATTCAGCAATGAATAAGAAGAATTTAAAAAAAAATCACAGTACCAGTTATATTATCACCCTCAATATAAAATAATGTTATAAACATATCAAATATATATACTATCTCAGGAGGAAATTCATAAAACTCTGATGAATGAATTTAAAGAACTAAAGAAATAGATACTCCACATTCATGGATAAAAGACTCAATATTATCAAGATGTCAATTCTTCTCAACTTAACTCAGTAGATTCAATGCAATTCAAATCAAAATCCTGGCAAGTTACTTGGTGGATGTATTAAAACAAAACAAAACAAAAAACCCTATCAGATTCCAATGTTTATAGAAGAAGCAGAAGACCCAAATTAGTCAACAAAATATTGAAGAAAAAGAGGTGTGACATTACTCAAATATGACTCATTATAAAGTTATAGTAATCAAAACAGGCTATTATTGGTGAAAGAATATTAAATAGGTCAGAAGAACAAAATAGAAAGTCCAAAAATAGACCCCTGTAAATACAGCTGAATGAAATTTAAGAAAGGAGCAAAGGTAATGCAATATGGAACATATAGACTGTTCAACAAATGGTGCTGGAACAGCTGAATATTTCAGTTCAGTTCAGTCTCTCAGTCATGTCTGACTCTTTGCAACCCCATGGACTGCAGCACACTGGGCTTCCCTGTCCTTCACCAACTCCCAGAGCTAACTCAAACTCATGACCATTGAGTCAATGATATCATCCAACTATCTCGTCCTCTGTCATCCCCTTCTCCTACTGTTTTGAATCACTCCCAGCATCAGGGTCTTTTCTAAAGAGTTAGTTCTTCACTTCAGGTGGCTAAAGTATTGGAGCTTCAGCTTCAGCATCAGTCCTTCCAATGATTACTCAGGACTGATTTCCTTTAGGATTGACTGGTTTGATCTCCTTGTAGCCCAAGGGACTCTCAAGAGTCTTATCCATCACCACAGTTCAAAAGCATTAATTCTTCAGTGCTCAGCTTTCGTTGTGGTCCAACTCTCACATCCATACATGACTACTGGATGTATGTATGTATGTATGACTGTATCTCATCATAACTTTGACTAGATGGGCCTTTGACAGCAAGGTACAGCCTGAACATACTCCTTTCCCAATTTGGAACCAGTCTGTTGTTCCGTGTCCTATTCTAACTGTTGCTTGTTGACCTGCATACAGATTTCTCACTGAATATTTACATGCAAATAAATAAACCCATAAGTTGAGGCTTAGACCTTACAACCTTCACAAAAACTATCTCAAAGTGGATCACAAACCTAAATAAAAACTGTAAAATTATAAAACCCCTAGAAAGTATCAGCTTGGGCTGATACCCAAGTAAGATTCAAAACCAAAGGCATAATTCATAAAAGAAATAACTGGCAAGTTTGACTTAAGTAAAATGAAGAATTTCTACTTTGCAAAAGATACTTTTAAGAGAATGAAAAAGCAAGGAATAGATTGGAAAAATACTTGCAAAAGACCAGTCTGCTAAAAGACCACTGATACTAATATACAAAGATCTCTTAAAACACAACTATAAGAAAAAATAAAAATAATTAAACAATAGAAAAAAATCTGATCAGACAATTCACTAAAGAAAATACACAGATAGTAGGCATATGAAGAGATGCCCAGAATCACATGTCATTCAGTTCAGTTCAGTTCATTTCAGTTGCTCAGTTGTGTCTGACTCTTTGTGACCCCGTGAACCACAGCACACCAGGCCTCCCCGTCCGTCACCAACTCCTGGAGTCCACTCAAACCCATCTCCATTGAGTTGGTGATGCCATCCAACCATCTCATCCTCTGTCATCCCTTTCTTCTCCTGTCCTCAATCTTTCCCAGTATCAGGGTCTTTTCAGATGAGTCACCTCTTCGCATCAGGTGGCCAAAGTATTGGAGTTTCAGCTTCAGCATCAGTCCTTCCAATGAACACCCAGGACTGATCTCCTTTAGGATGGACCAGTTGGATCTCCTTGCAGTCCAAGGGACTCTCTAGAGTCTTCTCCAACACCACAGTTCAAAATCATCAATTCTTCGGTGCTCAGCTTTCTTAATAGTCTAACTCTCACATCCATACCTGGCTACTGGAAAAACCATGGCTTTGACTAGATGGATCTTTGTTGACAAAGTAATGTCTCTGCTTTTTAATATGCTGTCTAGGTTGGTCATAACTTTCCTTTGAAGGAGTAAGCATCTTTTAATTTCATGGCTGCAATCACCATCTGCAGTGATTTTGGAGCCCAGAAAAAAATAAAGTCGCCACTGTTTCCACTGTTTCTTCATCTATTTGCCATGAAGTGATTAAGGATTTTCAAATTAAAACAACTATGACATCAGAATGATAAGAATCTAAAATACAACACGAGATGTTGGCAAGGATAAGTTATGAGAGGCACTCTTGCACAATACTGATTGACATGCAAAATGCTACAGCCACTTTGAAAGTCAAAACTAACCAGACTATTACCAAACCATCCATCATTCATGCTACTTAGTATTTACCAAGAGAATTCAAAAACTTGTGTCCACACGGAAACCTGCTCACAGAAATTTTATAGCAATTTTATTTATATTTGCTAAAACGTGGAAGCAACCAAGATGCCTTCAGTATGTAAATGAATAAATAAAATGTAATTAAATTATTGAGCTCTAAAACACAATTAGCTATTGAGCCATGAAAGGACAGGAGGGACCTTAAATACATATTAAGTGAAATAAGTAAATCTTAAAAAAAAGTTATATATTGTATGATTCTGATTATATGGGTTTTTTCAAAAATGCAGCACTATGGATACAGAGAAACTCTCAGTCACCAGGGGTTAGGGACAGGGTGGGATGAATAAGTAGATTACAGAGAATGTTTAGGAAAATGCATATATTCTGGATGGATACTATGTCATTACACATTTGTTAAAACCCATAGAATATCATGATTGAAGCTTAATGTAAACTATGGGCCTTGTGTGATAATGATGTAGATTCACTGATTTTAAAAATGAAGTGGTGCTGGGTGTTGACTGTAAGGGTTACTTTGCATGTGTGGGCAGGAGCTACTCTGCACTTTTCACTCAGTTTTTCTGTGAAACTGAAATTTCTCTTTTTAAAAAGTATATTTAAAGATATATATTCTGCTGAAAATTTAGCTAATACAATGAAGAAAAATTTGAGTTGTAAACAGAGAAATAAAACCTCATTATTGGCAGATTTTATGATTATGTACATGGAGCATTAAAAGCTATTATAATTACCAATTGAATTTGACAAGTTAGCTTGACATAATATCCATTAAAAATCAAATGTATTTGCATTTTCATGTGACAGACAAAATACAAATAATAAAATATACTTTTTTTTTTTTTTTACAATAGCACCAAATATTCAAACACTTTGAAAAAATGGGCTTCCCTGGTGGCTCAGATGGTAAAGAATCCACCTGCAATGCAGGAGAACTGGGTTTGTTCTCTGGGTTGGAAAGATCCCCTGCAGTGGAATGGCAATCCATTCCAGTATTCTTGCCTGGAGTATCCCCGTGGAAAGAGGAGCCTGGTGGGCTATGGGGTCACAAAGAGTAGGATGTGAGTGACTAAGCACAACACATTATAATCGGCAAGATAATATTGAAATAAATCAAGTTTCTAAGCAAAGTGGTACACCATGTCAATGAATTGGCAAACCATGACGAACTTTATTTAGGCATATAAATACACACACATATAAATATATATATAATAAATGTTATTCAGAAACACTCCAAATATTAGCAGAAATTTATAAAATCTTTTAAAAATCCATATAGAACAAAGGTCCAACGATGCCCAAAGCAGTATTGAAAAGAGAGAAAATAGCTTGATTTGCACCATTGCATGTTAAGACTTTTGGGAAACGTATAGCAATTAAGAGTGTGGTATCAGCATTAGAAGAGCAAACTAACAAGACAAACATAGCATGTTCAGAAAAGATTGAGCACTTATATGTTCACCTGATTTGTGACAAAATGGCAAAATAATGCTATGGAAATGATGAGCTTTTTAGCAAATTGTATTTGGAAAACTGGATGGCTACAGAGAAAAAAGTGAACCTCAGTCTTACCTAGTACAAAAAAAAGAATTTATGTAACTACTTATTTATATTATCTTATGATTAAAATGGGGCTTCCCTAGTGGCTCAGTGGTAAAAAGTTCACCGGCAGTGCAGCAGACCTGGGTTCAAGCCCTGGGTCAGGAAATCCCTTGCAGGAGTGTATGGCAACCCACTCAAGCATTCTTGCCTGGAGAATCGCAAGGACAGAGGAGCCTGGTGGGCTACAGTCTATAGGATCACAGAGTCGGACTTGACTGAAGTGATTGAGCACAGTACGGCACATAATTAAAATGGGTTGAGTTACTTAAATAATTTATATCAAAAAGTGCTTTATCTATCCACCTATCCTCCACATTATATCCAACTTCTTGTTTTAAATATTTATATAATCATGGCTAGAATGATAATAATCAAATATAAGTGTTGATTATTCTAGGGGGTGTTATTTATTGATTTACTATTTATACTTTGTTTCCATTTTTATTACTTTTATAATGAGCAAATATGGTGCCCTTGAAACAAATAAAGAGAACAAACAATAGAGAAAACATGGATTGAGCCATAAGAAAAGAAATAATGAATAGTATATCAGAAAATCTCATGCTACAATCTTACAAGTGACAGAGTGACAGACATAATATTATTATACAGGGACAGTTTATGGACAAAAATCAAGTGAAACATTATTGTATATGAAACTAGAAATCAAATAAGTATTAGACTGCAATATAAGAACAATTTATGTGTAAAGACAATACATAAAAGACAAAGACTATTCAGGATATTATATAGGGCAGCCAGAAAGCTAAAAGGTAAAGACAACAAAGAAAGTAATTTCTATTCGGTAAATAGTTTTTTGAATTCTCTGCTAAACTTAGATGCTGTGGGAAATACAAGAAAAGAACAAGATATGATCCCTGACACTTTGAAGCTTATAAACTATTGAAAAATATAATAGTAAACAACAAAAGAAGCTGAGAAAATATCCAGTGATCCTTGATAAGAATTATCTTGACAAGCAGAGAAGACTGGAAAACAAGCAGCGACACAGAAGTTGAAATTATCAATAATTAGAATGAATGGATGTGAAACTGTATTCTAAGTGGATTATCTTAAATACACAGAGAGAGAGACTTTCAAGAAAAAGGTAATAGTGTCAAATGCTTACTTAAATTCAATTTTAATAAAAGGAGAAAAAATGAGGAATAAGTGATTTTGAGTGGAATTAAGAAAAATAGCAATAGATGATTTTTTCATGGTTTTGCCCATCTTATATTCAAGCAGTTCTTTCCTTACATTGCATGCTCTGGAGAACTGAAACACAGAGGAAAGTTTCCCCATAAATTCGCTTTTCTGCTTACGGATAGCTTATCTGCTTATTCTCTAGCGATCATTTTATGCACCTTTATATTTATAGTCGTTAAGAATCCAGTAGTCTGTTGGTCCAGATTAGATTGTTAATTGCCTTGCATAGGGACTATATTTCTAATATTGATCTTTTTTTTTTTTTTTTTTGGTTCCAAATGACTAGTACCTTCCTTAAATCAGTTAGTTAATACTTAGAATAATTCTGGAGCACATTCATTGCAAATGAATGGTCTATGAAGCATTTAGGAAAATATAGTAAGCCTGATATGATATTTATTTAAGGTAATTAAGTTTAAAAATTTGCTTTTCTGTTCACAATTCTATAAATTTAAGATTCTATAATATATATGTATAAAATTATTAGAAAAAATTAAATTTAATCAAACAATTAGAAAGAGAAATCAAAACTGCAAAAACTGTGTGTATGTGTGTGTGTGTGTGTATATATATATATATATATATATATATATATAATATATATAAAACACAAGCAAAGCAAAGAAAGCAAATGAGATCTAATTTTTAAAAAACAAAGTATAACAAAAAATATGTATCTATAGATAAATTATTTCAAAATCTCAGTTGTTTACAAAATACTCCAATGCTATATGATGTGGAACATTATTTCAGATGCTTGGTTCCTATCTTTCTATCTTCTTTGGTGAGGTATCTGTTCAGATCTCCACCCCATTTTTTAAATCAAGTTACCAGTTTTCTTATTGCTGAGTTTTAAGTGTTCTTTATATATTTTAGATAAAGTCCTTTATCAGTCCTTGGCAAACATTTTCCCCCAGACCATGGCTTGTCTTCTAATTCTCTTCATGTTTTCTTTTTTAGAGCAGATTGTGAATTTCAGTAAAGTTCACTGTATCAATTATTTCACTCATTAATTATGTCTTTGATGTTGTATTTAAAAATGTATCACCACACCCAAGGACCTCTAAGTGTTTTTCTGTATTGTTTTTTAGTTGCACATTTTGCATTTAAGTCTATGATCCATTGAGCTAATTTTTGTGACAGGGTAAGGTCTTTGTCTTGAGGTTGTTCAGTTTTTCGGTCCTGTCTGAATCTTTGTGATCTAATGGACTGCAGAACACCAGGTTTCCTTGTTCTTCACTATCTCCCAGAACATGATCAAACTCGTGTCCACTGAGTCTGTGATGCCATCCAATCATCTCAGCCTCAGTCATTCACTTATCCTTCTGTCTTCAATATTTCCCAGCATCAGGGTCTTTTCCAATGACTAGGTTTTTCCCATCATGTAGTCAAAGTATTGGAGCTTCAGCTTCAGCATCAGTCCTTCCAATGAATATTAAGGACTGATTTCCTTTAGGATGGACTGGTTGGATCTGCTTGCAGTCCAAGGGACTCTCAAGAGTCTTCTCCAACACCACAGTTCAAAAGCATCAATTTTTCAGCATGCAGCTTTCTTTATAGTCCAACTCTCACATCCATACATGACTACTGAAAAAAACATAGCTTTGGCTAGACAGACTTTTGTTGGTAAAGTAATGTCTCTGCTTTTTAATATGCTGTCTAGGTTGGTCATAGCTTTTCTTGAAGGAGCAAGCCTCTTTTAATTTCATGGCTGCAGTAACCGTTTGCAGTGATTCTGGAGCCCCCCAAAGTAAAGTCTCTCACTGTTTCCATTGTTTCCCCATCTATTTGCCATGAAGTGATGGGACCGGATGCCATGCTCTTAGTTTTCTGAATATTGAGTTTTAAGCCAGTTTTTTCCCTCTCCTCTTTCACTTTCATCAACAGTCTCTTAAATTCCTCTTTGTTTTCTGCCATAAGGGTGGTATCATCTCCATATCTGAGGTTAATGATATTTCTTCTGGCAATATTGATTCTAGTTTGTGCTTCATGCAGCCTGGCATTTCTCATGATGTACTCTGCACTTAAGTTAAATAAACAGGGTGACAGTATACAGACAGTATACAATTTTGAACCAGTCTGTCATTCCATTTCTGGTTTTAACTGTTGCTTCTTGTCCTTCATACAGGAGGCAGGTAAGGTGGTCTGATATTCCCATCTCTTGAAGAATTTTCCACTATTTGCTGTGATCCACACAGTCAAAGGCTTCAGTGTAGTCAGTGAAGCAGAAGTAGATGTTTATTTCTGGAATTCTCTTGCTTTTTCTGTGATTCAGTGCATGTTGGCAATTTGATCTCTGGTTCCTCTGCCTTTTCTAAATCCAACTTGAACACCTGGATGTTCATGGTTCGCATTCTGTTGAAGGCTGTTTTGGAGAATTTTGAGCATTACTTTTGTAGTGTGTGAGATGAATGCAATTATGTGGTAGTTTGAACATTCTCTGCCTTTCTTTGGGATTGGAGGGAAAACTGACCTTTTCCAGTCCAGTGGCCACTGCTGAGTTTTCCAAATTTGCTGGCATATTGAGTGCAGCACTTTAAAAACATCATCTTTCAGAACTGGAATTAGCTCAGCTGGAATTCCATCACCTCCACTACCTTTGTTCATAGTGATGCTTCCTAAGACCCACTTGACTACACATTCCAGGATGTCTGGCTCTAGGTGAGTGATTACACCATCGTGGTATTATGAGTCATTAAAATATTTTTTGTATAGTTCTTCTGTGTTCTTCTTGCCACCTCTTCTTAATATCTTCTGCTTCTGTTAGGTGTATAGCATTTCTGTTCTTTATTGTGCCTATCTTTGCATGAAATTTTCCCTTGGTATCTCTGATTTTCTTGAAGTGATCTCTAGTCTTTCCCATTTTATTCTTTTCCTCTATTTATTTGTGTTGTTCACCTAGGAAGGTTTTTTTATCTCTCCCTTCTATCATTTGGAATTCTGCTTCTCTTCTTTTCTCAGCTATTTGTAAGGTTTCTCCAGACAATCATTTTGCCTTTTTGCATTTCTTTTTGTGGGGATGGTTTTGATCACCAACTCCTGTACATTGTTATGAGCCTCCAACAATAGTTTTCAAATCTAATCCCCTGAAACTATTTTTCACTTCCACTGTATAAATGTAAGGGATTTGATTTAGGTCATACCTGAATGGCCTATTGGTTTTCCCTAATTTCTTCAATTTAAATATGAATTTTGCAATAAGGAGTTCATGATTTGAGCCTCAGTCAACTCCTGGTCTTGATTTTGCTGACTGTATAAAGTGCAAATAATATAATCAATCTGATTTTGGTATTGATCATCTGGTGATATCCACCTTTATCTAGATTCATTTATTTGCGTGTGAAGGTCCAGTTGTTCCAGTACCTTTTGTTGAAAGGAAAACCTTTTCTTCATTGTATTGCCTTTGACCCTTTATCAAAAACCAGTTGATCACATTTATGTGGAATAGTTTCTGGGCTATCCTTTGTGTGGATGTATCATTGGCCCATTTGTCGGTTCTTTCACTAATATCAAACTATCTTTATTACTGTAATACTATAGTAAGCCATAAAGTTGAGTAGTTTCATCCTCTAACTTGGTTCTTCTCCTTCAATATTGTGCTGGTTACCCTGGGTCTTTTGCCTCTTCTATAAATCTTTGATATCCACAATATAGCTTACTGGGATTTTGATTTGGAGTACATGTAATCTGCACATTAAATTGGGAAGAACTAACATTTTGATGATATTGAATCTTCCTGTCTATGAACATGAAATATCTTTCCATTACTTAGGTTTTTTTTTTTTTTGCATATTGTTTATCAGAATGTTTTAAACAGTAATGAATGTATAGTTCTTAAATACTTTGTATAGTGTATGTTATAGTAAGAGTTAATGCTTTTAAAGTAGAGAAAAATGTTGCCATAATTTCTGCTAAAGTAAAAATAAAGCAAAAATTTCATAACCTCTTAATTTTCTAAAATTGCAAATTCTGGAAAATATACCATATATTTGAGAGTAATAGTAAATAGGATATGAAAAATATGCTATGCTACAAGGATTAAAAATTATAGTATTATTTAAACTAACAAAATAAATTGATAATTTGTGTTTTGTTTGCTTGCTTGTTGTTAGTTGTTTGGGGTTTGGGGAGTTTTTGCTGATCTTGTAGCCAGCTTCCTAATCCTTCCTCTGAGAGAGATTTGGACTTTTCTTCTGATGTTCAGCTTCTCATGGAGGGTGGCACTTTCCTAATGCCAATGTGTAATTATTGTGGAATCTAATCCAAATTATAATAATTCTCTTTCTCTTGGCATAGAATGGTTTTGAACATTTTATCGGTGTGATTAGCATCCTGGTCAACAAAACATATGAAAACCTCTTCTGGATGTTGATCTTTTTCTCCCTGATTAAAGAAGATGTATTTAGAGATGTTACTCTTTGTAAATATTAATAGAGATTGCAAGAATCTGATGTCTGGAATTGTGGATACCAAAATTTCAGTCATGAGAGATCAGCCACATTTAAAATGCTGAATTTACAAAACAGAAATATTAATGATGTCTAGGAACTTGGAGATTTGAGTATGTTGCTGTTTTCCCATCCTGGAATTATATTTACCAGAACTTCTTGTTAGTTATGATACTAAGCTTTTCATTGTATAAGATGCTGATTCCTCTTTTCAGGTGATATATTACTTGCAGCTAGACACACTCCAACTGATACAACAGTCATAACAACAAACAGAATTTAGTATGTCAATAAGACAGGATGAGATGTAAATAAAATGCTTTATTTAAACTGACTTTTTATGTTTTCAATGCTATGCAAAAAAAGATGAGACTATATGGCAACAAGTACACACAAATAGTCTACATATACATAGCCTGTTGAGAAAGAGGTCTTTAGGTTCATTCTTTCATATACAGGTTGAGAACCCATGACTTCAAGAGATTTTCTTATGTAAGACTTCAGAACAGCTAAGAGTAAAGCAAAAATAGTAAAGAATCTGCCTGCAATGTTGGAGACCCAGGTTTGATCTCTGGGTCAGAAAGACCCCTAGAGAAGGGAATGGCTATCCATTCCTGTATTCTTGCCTGGGAAGTCCCATGGACAGAGGAGCCTTGTGGGTTATAGTCCGTGGGGTCATAAAGAGTTGGACATGACTGAGCAACTAACATTTCACTTCATAGCAAAAATATCTATCTCAGAATAAATTAGATTAAGTTCACCACTACTATGCTAAAATAATATAAAGGAAACTTCATATAAACCAGCAAGATGATAGAGTTAGAAATCTGGATAACTCTAGATTAAATAAAAATATAGGATACAGAGGTACTGAGAGTCCCCTAAACCATTTTCAGTTTCAATGATTCTCTAAGATGATTTATAGCACTCAGTACAAAGTGCTAGCCAAATATAAGATTTATTAAAACAAAAAATTATAAAGCAGAATCAGTGAAAGGGAGAGGTACATCAGGTGAAATGAGATAAATCCAGCCTAGGCTTTCCATGTCCTATCTTGAGGGAATTCAGAGTTTGGGACTGGTGCTCGTAAGAGACTGAGTGTCCAGAGTTTTTATTGAAAGCTGCATCTTCACCATGGATCACTCCTAAACTTCAGACACCCAGAAAGAAAGCACTTTCAGCATCACAGAGATCTTCGCTTAACCAAACTTTGTCAGACTCCTAAACATTTTCCTTGGACCATCTGTATCCTTACTTGTAAAATCTAGTCTTTGCGAGAATTCCAACATGTCAGTTTAGCGAGAATTCCCTCTACACGTATCTGATGACTCTCAGTATTGATCAGGTTCTTCATCCTCCACTGTGCCTCAGCTGACAATCCTCTTGGTTCAGTTTAGCCAGAACCTCCATTATAACTGATGAT
Source organism: Cervus canadensis (assembly GCF_019320065.1). Classification (NCBI taxonomy): domain Eukaryota; kingdom Metazoa; phylum Chordata; class Mammalia; order Artiodactyla; family Cervidae; genus Cervus; species Cervus canadensis. The sequence goes on from NC_057388.1 coordinate 2,225,407, forward strand.
TCCTCTTAGTAATTTTTGGCACACTAACTCCTTCTCTACCACTTGGGTATAAATTCCCACTGACCATGCTGTATTCAGAGGTTAAGCCCAATCTCTCTTCTGCACTGTAGAACTCCGTCACAGAGGTTCCTATGTGTATTGCTATAGTCTTCTCATTCAACAGAGTCTTCCTTATTATGCTTCAACAAATCTCAAATATTTTTCTTTCTTTACAACCATAAACTACATTGATTGTACACACAATTCAGGCATAATGAACAACTGTTTCCAAGTTTGGGAATGCTCCTGATATCCAAGTTTCCAGACACAAGTAAAGGACCAGTCTTGTAAGCAAGCAGGCCTCTTTAAGGATGACAGGTTCCTGTGTTGGCTTTCATGTATGATGAGCATAGAAGAAGTAGAATCACAGGGATGTGCAGGAGGCTGAACCTCAGCAGTATCTTCATTCATTTCAGGTGTTTCCTGTTTAAAGAAATTTTGATATCATGACGATAGTCCACCATTGAGCATATAAGTGATCAGTCAGTTCAGTTGCTCAGTCGTGTCTGACACTTTGTGATCCCATGGACTGCAGCATGCAGTCACTAGTTCCCCATCTATATGCCATGAGGTGATAGGACCAGTTGCTATGATCTTAGTTTTCTAAATGTTGAGTTTTAAGCCAACCTTTTAAATCTCCTCTTTCACTTTCATCAAGAGGCTCTTTAGTTCTTCTTCACTTTCTGCCATAAAGGTGGCATCATATGCATATCTGAGGTTATTGATATTGCTCCCAGCAATCTTGATTCCAGCTTGTGCTTCTTCCAGCCCAGGATTTAATGTGATGCACTCTGCATATAAATTAAATAAGTAGTGTGACAATATATAGCCTTGACATACTCCTTTCCAAAGTAGGAGCCAGTCTGTTGTTCCACGTCCTTTTCTAACTGTTCCTTCTTGACCTGCATACAGATTTCTCAGGAGGCAGGTAAGGTGGTCTGGTATTCACATCTCTTATAACATGCATTAAAAGCTTGATGAAAATGAAGAACTCATGATTGTTTTTGCCAAGAGTGCTCCTTCAGTTCAGTTCAATTGCTCAGTCGTATCTGACTCTTTGAGACCTCATGCACTATAGCATGCCAGGCTTCCTTGTCCATCTCCAATTCCTGGAGCTTGCTCAAACTCATTCCATTGAGTCAGTGATGCCATCCAACCATCTCATCCTCTGCTGTCCCCTTCAACTCCTGCCTTCCATCCTTCCCAGCATCAGGGTCTTTTCCAATAAATCAGTCATTCACATCAGGTGACCAAAGTATTGGAGTTTCAGCTTCAGCATCAGTCCTTCCAATGAATATTCAGGACAGATTTCCCTTAGGTTTGACAGGTTTGATCTCCTTGAAGTCCATGGGACCCTCAAGAGTTTTCCCATGGGACCCTCAAGAGACTTCCTCAACACCACAATTCAAAAGCATCAGTTCTTGGAGCTCAGATTTCTTTATAGTCCAACTCTCACATCCATACATGACTCCTGGAAAAACCTTAGCTTTGACTAGATGGACCTTTTTTCGGCAAAGTAATATCTCTGCTTTTTAATATGTTGTCTAGGTAGATCATAGCTTTTCTTCCAAGGAGCAAGTATCTTTTAATTTCATGGCTACAGTCAACATCTGCAGTGATTTTGGAGCCCCCCAAAACAAAGTCTTTCACTGGTTCCATTGTTTCCCCATTTATTTGCATGAAGTGATGGGGCCAGTTGCCATGATCTTAGTTTTTTGAATGCTGAGTTTCAAGCCAACTTTCTCACTCTTGTCTTTCACTTTCATCAAGAGGCTCTTCAGTTCCTCTTCACTTTCTGCCATAAAGGTGATTTCATCTGCATATCTGAGATTATTGATAATTCTCCTGGCAATCTTGATTCTAACTTGTGCTTCATCCCGCCTGGCATTTCGCATGATGTACTCTGCATATAAGTTACATGAGCCGGGTGACAATATACAGCCTTGATGTACTCCTTTCCCAATTTGGAAGCAGTCCATTGTTAAACGTCCAGTTCTAATTGTTGCTTCTTGCCCCGCGTGCAGATTTCTCAGGAGGCAGGTAAGGTGGTCTGGTATTCCCATCTTTTGAAGAATTTTCCACAGTTTGTTGTGATCCACACAGTCAAAGGCTTTGGCATAGTCAATAAAGCAGAAGTAGATGCTTTTCTTTAGACCAGAGAAAAAGAAAGAAGGTAATTGCATACAAAGAATAATATATTAACTCTTTTCAAGACCAGATGTTTGTGCAACCCAAATGAGGCATTCAAAGATACTTAAATATCTGAAATGCCCTATTCTAATCATTAACAAATTCTCTAGTTAACCAAGTGTAAACATACAAATGCAGGCTAGGATGTAATGAAGTTTGTTCCACCCTACAAATGCAGTGTTTTATTTCCATTCTTAACCCACACCTCTAAGTTCTTGAACTGGTTCTTACCGGTGTTCTGGGACATTTTCTCAAGGCTAATCTTTCTGAACTCCTAACGCTGCACTAACGATATGTTCCCACAAGTAGGCATAGCCAAAAGCTAGGTGACAAGTAAGAATGTAGATACATATTCATCAGTGTAGACAACCTTTAAACTTCCAATTCTGAGCAATACAGTGCAAGAAAACAAACAAACAAAAAACATAAAATAAAAAAGCAGAAATGTCCTTGAGTCCTTTTGATTTTTATCTGGAGTAAATTTATCTGGATTCCATATGCATGTGCAATCATATGAACTTAGAAATATATTGGTTAGAATATGTTATGTCAAGGACATTTTAAGCTAAGAATGCAAACTTTGCAGAGTTATTATATAGTCATTTTTGCCATTTTAAATTTGGAAGAAGCAACAAATTATTATCAAACAATTATGGTTAGAGTCTACATTATTTGAAAACTTTACCTATATAACAAAATTATTTCTCTTGTTTCTGTGCTAATTAATCCAGACACAAGATAGTTAATCTTATACAATTGCATTTAGGGGATTATATTTACTTTTCTTTGTCACATACTGAACAGTTATCTTACTTTTGTCTCCCATAGGACAACATGCACAAAATGATAATGCATTTTCAGAAATTATTTGGCAACTGGTAGTGGTATATTTAAATATATCAAATTAAGAAACAACTCATGAAGTCTCCCTCCTTCAAATAACACTATAAAGATAGAAGTAAAGTTCATAAAGCAGAATTTTTGCACACAAACAATTAGATTCAGAATGTGAGACTTTAACAGCACATAGACAAATTATTCTTTTCCATTCTGGTTCATAATAGGAAGTCATTGCTACGGGAAAAATGTGTCCACATAAGACTGAAAATTGATTTTTGATGAACTATAGCTATTTGTGTCCTAGAGAAAATTTGAAGACTTAAGACAGAATTAGGCTGAAAGAATAAACCTGTGAAAAATACAATTCCAAAAGACTGAGATTAGAGATGTAAGGTCATTCTTATGACACATGTGAATCATTATTAGTGTGTGTGTGTGTGTGTGTGTGTGTGTGTGTGTGTTAGTCACTCAGTCATGTTTGACTCTTTATGACCCCATGGACTGTATTCTTGCCAGGCAAGAATACAGGAGTGAGTAGCCATTCCCTTCTCCAGGGGATCTTTCCGACCCAGGGATTGCACCCAGGCTTAGGACACTGCAGGCAAATTCTCTATTGTCTGAGCCACCAGGGAAGCTCCCTTATTATTAATAGTTATTTTAAAAACTAGAGAAGTAAGGACAAAAATAAAAAGAGTTAATCTTCAATAAGAAATGATCCTTTATGGCATTAAATTAAATTATACAAGTAAATATTTGAAACTTTTTAATACGAAAATGACAAACATCTTGTCTCATCTTTGACATTTGCAGAGATTGGAAGTCACCTCATCTATCCTCAAAATAGCAACAAAAAAATTAACCACTCTTTTTTGATTGACCAAGTAACTAAATGATAAGGCAAAATATCAACACCAAATCCTATAAGTGAAGCCAGAATATCACAAGTAGAATCTGTTTTCATGAGATAATGAAACTACAGACTCTCAGGAACACTCAAATGATAATTGTGAAGAATTACTGAGAACTAAATAAGGACCTGTGTGAAAAAAGATAAACAACAATAGTCAGAAGTCCTAGGGGGTCTCCACACTGTTGTGGATTTAAACACCAGACGTTGTTTCAGATTTTCAAAGAAAATCTCTGAAAAGGATTCTGCCTGTCTCTGGCAGGACAGAGAGGGGAGGAATCACTGAAAGTTGTTGACTGTTCCTTAACAAAGGCCTCCTGTCCAGGGGAAAGGTCTTTACAAGAACTTTGTCCCACCCACAGGAAGTACATTTATTTAAGTGCAGTGCATTATCCTTGTTATCCAAACAGAGTGAGAGGGAGGGCTAGCTGTATCACTTTGCAACCATTTATGAAAATCAGAGTCTGAAGACACAGGTCCACTAAAACACAGTCTGAATTGTAATTAGAAAGATAGCCCTCCCTTGTACCTTGTAGCAACACCAATAGAACTCCTACACAATAACAAGGGATTCCTACAGAAAGAGCTGTGACAAGCAAAAGCTTTCTGCAAAGGACTAAGTAGAAAGTTCAAAATCAGTACGGGAAACAAGCAACAACAAAAAACAAGAACATTAGAGGAATCTGAACCCTTGAAACATATAGTTAGGGCAAATATTAAACTCAGCGCATACTCAGGAAAGATGGATACAAAAACTGACATTAAAGATTATGTAACTCGGTTTCTATTACCCAAAATATCATACCTATTTCAACATTATAAGGTTTGCAAGAAAGGTAAGACCATAATCCAAAGAGGCAAAGAAATAATCAGAAACAGGTTCAGATTCAACATATATTTTTGAATTTTCAGACACAGAATTTGAAATATCTATGAGTTATAAACGCTATAAGGGATAAAATAGAAGGCATGCAAAAACTAATGGATGGAGAGAAGGAAGCTCGAAAAATGAGAAAAATGAAATGTTAGAAATCAAAGACAATGTATAAGAAATAAAGAATGCCTTTAATGCCTCAGTTGACTGGGCATGGACACAGGAAAATGTCAATGAAATTAAAAATAGGTCAATAGAAACGTCTCAAACAGAAATGAAAGAGAAAATCAATAATAATAATAATATATAGCATTTAACTACCAGGGCTTCCCTGCTGGCTCAGACGGTAAGCGTCTGCCTGCAATGTGGGAGACCCGGGTTCAATCTCTGGGTTGGGAAGATCCCCTGGAGAAGGAATGGAAACCCACTCCAGTACTCTTGCCTGGAAAATTCCATGGACTGAGGAGCCTGGTAGGCTACAGTCCCATGGGGTCGCAAAGAGTCAGACACAACTGAGCGACTTCACTTTCACTTCCCTAGCATTTAAGAACTGTGAATTTAAATTGTGTATTATACATGGAATAGAAATGCCAAGAGAAGAAACAGAGAACAGAGAAGGAAAAAAAAAATTGAAGTGATAGTGGTTGAGGAATTTTGAATGTTACTGCACACACTGAATTATATATCCATGAAGCTCAAAGTATAACAAGCAGGGTAAAATCCTCCCAAAACTACACCTAGACATATTATATTCAAATTATAGAAAACAAAAGACAAATAGAAAATCTTGACAGAAGCTAGAGGGAAAACAGGCACTTAAACTATAGAGAGAAAAAGGTGAGAATGATGGTGAACTTCTTTTCAGAAATCATGCAAGTTTGACGTAAGTGAAGTGAACTATTTTAAATGTTGAAAGAAAATATGAAAACCACCAACCTAGAATTATATGTCAGCAAAATTATCCTTCAAAAGTGAAGGAGAAACTTTTGATCATTTCCATCATATAAAGACCTTAGAGGTCATCACCTGATGTCTCAAACAAGAAATGGGATGAAATGAAATGAATTGGTGACTCTCCAAGATGCATCAGAAATCAAAAGACAAACTCCTGCCTCAAAATCTGTAGAGGCAGGCAAGTACACAGAGAATTTCAGAGAAGAATAAAAAGTAATAATAATGACAACAATAATAGAAATACTACCACTAAGCAAGTAAGAGTGGGAACACTGATACGGCAGTTTTGATGAGTTACTGACAGTTGGGTGTGGATTAACTGCTTGCTAATCCTACAGGCAGAGGAGCTACAGTCCGTAGGGTCACAAAGAGTCAGACAGGACTGAATGGACTGAGCTCGCAAGTCACTTCAGTCATGCCTGACTTTTTGCAACCCCGTGGACCATAGCCTGCCCGTCTCCTCTGTCCATGAGATTCTTCAGGCAAAGATACTGGAGTGGGTTGCCATTTCCTGCCCCAGGGATCTTCCCAATCCAGGGAGCGAATCCATGTCGCTTATGTCTCCTGCACTGGCAGGAGGGTTCTTCACCACTAGTGCCACTTGAGAAGCTCAATAAGAGATAAAAATTTTCACGAGTCTGGGCAGAGGGGAGGGACTTCTCAACATTCATGGGTTTTACCTGCAGGATTCTCACCAGGCTTTCATGATAAACATTGGAGAAAGCCTAAACTCATATTTTGGGCAGCAAAAGGAGAAATGTTCCATTTTTTAAACATTGTCAGAGAATTAATAAAAACAAACTACTCTGCAAGAAAAACTATTTTACCACTGTTTTATCTGACCTGGGGGAAAGGCAATTAACTGCAATATACTCTACTAATGCATTTCGTATTAGGGGAGAGAATAATACATGAAACTAGAGGGAAGTATAGTCTTTGGCACTTACCGCTACATCAAACCTTAAACATAAGCCAGCTCATAGGTAGATTAACATAAATTTTCATGCTAAAAGTTGAAAAACATCAATTACTACTACCTGATGTAAAATTGTGAAGCATGCTAAAAGGCAAAAACAGAAGAAAAAACAAACCCCAAAACTGTAATATGAAGAGATAAGACAAGAATCAGATATAGAATGAGATATGGCACAGTTTTTGAATTAACAGAACATAAATTTAGCGTCACCGACTGGATGGACATGAGTTTGAGTAAACCCCGGGAGTTGGTGATGGACAGGGAGGCCTGGCGTGCTGTGATTCATGGGATCTCAAGGAGTTGGACATGACTGAGTGACTGAACTGAACTGAACTGACTGACTGAAAGTTAAAGTAATTATGATTAATATATTAAGGGATCTAATAGAAAAACTAGATAGTATGCACTAGCATATGAATAATGTATGCATACAGATGAAGCATTTAAGAAGTAAACAAAAATAAATGCTAGAAATAAAAAAACACAGTAACAGAGATAAAGAATGCCTATAACGGACTCATTTTATTAAATCATACACAACCAAGAAAAAAGTTGATGAGTTTGAACAATTACTACAGAAACTTCCCAAATTAAAGTATAAAGACTATAATTTAACATATGAAAACAGAATACTGAAGAACTATAGAATAATTACAAAACATGTAATGTGTTGGTAATAGGAATAATAGAAGAAAGAGAAAAAAGTAGCAGAAGAAATATTTGAATTAATAATGACTGAGAAATTTTCTAAAATAAATGTAAAACACCAAACCATAGATCTAGGTGGCTTAGAGAAACAAAGCAGGATAGATACCAAAAGGTCTACATCTAGCCGTATCATATTCAAACTTCAAGGGGGGAAATAAAAACAAAGAGAAAATCTTGAAATAAGCCATATATTAAAGAGGAGAGAGCTTTCCTCTAGAGGGAAAGAATAAAGATTATATCTAGCTTCCTATCAGAAAACATGCATACCAGAAGAGAGTGAAGTGAAATATGGAGAGTGCGGAAGAAAGAAAGAGGCCAAAAACCTAGAATTCTATACCCAACACATTCCTTCAAATTTGTTGCAAGCAAGACATGTTAGGACAAGTTCTTCAGAGAGAAAAAAATTATATAGGTCAGAAACTTGAAACTTTATAAAGATAGGAAGAACACAGGAAAGGGATAAGGAGAGGTAAAAGTAAAACCTTTCTAATTTTATTTCTTATCAAAGCATTTAATAAAAAAAAGAATAATAGGAGCAACAATGTATTAGGTGATTATACCACATGGCTAAATAAAATTAATGACAGTGATATTATAAAGGACAGGAGGAGAAAATTGGGAACTTATACTGGATATTCCTGTACTACCCATGACATTATATAATTTTATTTGAAAGGGGATTTATTTTAGTTATAAATGTATATTACACACTCTTGGAGAATAAATGATATGTAAAAGAAGAGATAAAACAGATTCATATGAAATTCTCAGTTAAAACTAGAGAAGTCAAAACAAGAGAGGGACAACTAATAACAACAGGTGCAAACAACAGAAAACAGAATCTATATCAACGCTTTAAACATGAATGGTCTAAATACTCCAATTAAAATACAGAGACTGTGAGAATGATTATAAAATAAGATCTTACTGTATGTCCTCTATGCTAAAGATACTATAGACTAAAAGTAAAGAGCTATGGAATAGCACACTACGCAAATATCATTTTTTTAAAGTTGTAGTAATTCTGAATTGTAGAATAAAATGTTTCCACTTTGGAAAATAGTTTGGCAGCTTCCAGCAAAGTTAAACATCATCTTACAATATAATGTAGCAAATGGACATGTCGATATTTATCCAGTTGCTTTCAAAACCAATTTTCACACAAAAGCCTGTGCATGGAAATTTGAAGTAGCTTTATTCATAACTGCCAAAACCTGGAAGGAATCAAGATATCCTTTAAGAAATAGATAAGTAACTGTCACATTTATACAATGGACTATTATTAAACAATATAACTATGAGCTATCATATCATAAAAATTAATGGGTCAATCTTAAAAGTATATTGCTAAAATAAGAAATCTAAAAAGACTAAATATTGTAAGATACCAAATAAATGACATTCTGAAAAGGGAAAAATTGGAGACAGTTAAAAAGACTAAATATTCTTTTCCGGTAAGCGGCCTGAGCTGACCCTTAAAAATGGTGCGCTATTCACTCGACCCAGAAAACCCCACAAAATCATGCAAATCAAGAGGTTCAAATCTTCGTGTTCACTTTAAGAACACTCGTGAGACTGCCCAGGCCATAAAGGGTATGCATATCCGAAAAGCCACCAAGTATCTGAAGGATGTCACTTTAAAGAAGCAATGTGTGCCATTCCGTCGTTACAATGGTGGAGTTGGTAGGTGTGCACAGGCCAAACAGTGGGGCTGGACGCAGGGTCAGTGGCCCAAAAAGAGTGCTGAATTTTTACTACACATGCTCAAAAGTGCAGAGAGTAACGCTGAAGTTAAGGGCTTAGATGTAGATTCTCTGGTCATTGAGCACATCCAAGTGAACAAAGCCCCCAAGATGCGGCGCAGGACTTACAGAGCTCACGGTCGGATCAACCCCTACATGAGCTCTCCCTGCCACATTGAGATGATCCTTACTGAAAAAGAACAGATTGTTCCTAAACCAGAAGAGGAGGTTGCACAGAAGAAAAAGATATCCCAGAAGAAACTGAAGAAACAAAAACTTATGGCCCGGGAATAAATGCCGCAGGAAATAAATGCAAATAAAAGTTAAAAAAAAAAAAAAAAAGACTAAATATTGTATGATACCAATTATATGACATTCTGAAAAGGGCAAAACTGGAGACAATACAAATATCAGCAGCAGTCAGAGATCAAGGGAGAGAAAAGGAAGAGTGATCAAGTGGATCACAAGGTACATTTTCTGCTGGTGACACTATATGATGCCGTAACAGTGGAGCCTATCATGGTGCCATAACAGTCAAGAACCACAGCACAAAGTGTGCACTTCAATGCATATAATTAAAATGTATATAATCTAAATATAGCTCTTAAACGTGGGAAATTCTAGGATGGACTATGTAGTATGAAGAAAACAGTTACTGGTGTGTGAAAAAGCCTCACTGAAGAAAGTGGAAAAAAATACGTTGGCCTGACTAATGCTGGAAGAAACTAGAATCTGTAAGACTAAAGGAACTACACAAAAGTAGTAGAAGTTGCTTCCAAGCTGGTCCAAGTTAACAATATGTTGCTTTGCATGTACACTGGAATTAAACCTTTAAATAAATGGACGCCTGGTGATACGAACCAGATTTCTCCCTCTTTTAGTGGGAATTAAACATGACCAAAGAAGGAATGTATAATAATCTTTGTGATAATGGATTAAACTTTGAGACTTCAGTGTGAATTCATGGTTACATGTAAAAATATTTATAGATATATGATTATATACAATAATTAGTATACACATATATCCTGCCTTTCTTGTTAGTCCATTTTAACCAATTCACTCAGGCTTGTGCAAAAATAATACCAGTTTTGACATTTTGTACTTTTATTTTCTGGAAGTGTTTCCTTCTCTTTACATTATTATATATTTATTTTTAATGCTCATATGTTTCATCAGTTTCATCTCCCAGAAAACAGGGGATTTGTGTTTATTTATTTCTGTTCAGTAGTGAAAGTAGTGCTTTGCATTCTGTAAATACTCACAAGGCAAGGGCTTCAGTCTATCCTTGTCAAAGCATTGAACATGCGTGTACCGGGAGAGCCTTGCACTGGGAACTTTACATGGGTAAGACATCACCTCTAGCTTGAAAAGATGTGTCACCTATTTGAAGACACAAGGTTTTTAGTGACATATGAGAGGTAATGGAATGATAACAGAGCACAGAGAAAAGATATTTATCTCAACATGATAGCATCAGGGAGGGATTTCAGGAAAAGAAGTCTCAGGCAAGCATAGAAAGTAAACAATACAACCAGTCTCTCTTCCTTCATTCTTAAGTTTATATATGACTGCTTTGAGAAATTCTCCCTTTCTATAAAAAAAATACTATAAAAATCTGATAATTTCATCTAAGAAAAGAAATAAAGCAAATATGGATTTTAATTTGTTATTCTACAAAGACAAATTTACATTTCAGCAGAATATCATGCTTCATATTTTTATTAAAGCAATCATTTCAATACAGTTTTCCTACTGAAAAGAGGTATTCTTGGATGCTCTCAAATCATGTTTTTTTGTTTAAATTTTCTTTGTTGTTACATATAATGTCACTCAGTTAATTTGTATCAAACATGTGCATATTTTACTCTTGCTCTGCCAATAGGTATATAGATGTCACCATCAAGAAAAGTAATATAACTATGTAAAGTTGAAAGAAGGGAGAAACTGATGGCTCTAATTGTGCTTCCTCTAGGTCAAGATATTGTACAAAATACAAAAGCACAAAGGGAGGAAAAGTCATGTCTAAATGTGGAAAGTCATGAAGATCCCCACTGAGCTGTTATGAAAATTCACTGTTCCATCAGAAGAAAATTAGATATGGACATCAAAGGGTAGACAAGCTGCTGAAGCAAAGACACAGAGTTACTGGGGAAACACATGAGGATATCCATTCATGGCTGTAAAGGATTAGTTAATGACAGACCAATGCCCATCAAGAAGAAAAACATGAAGAATAAACATAAAAATGTAAAGAATATAAGCATTTATTCTTATATTTAGAGGTGGTTCAGGGAGGCTGAAGTTACCAAAGTCTTGGGGACCTGAGATCCCTGAGGAGAACAGAAGAGAGATGAGCTAATATTTTGTAGCCATTTTTATTCTGTATACTTTCCAGTTGTAGGCATACAACATCCAAGCAAAAAGGTGCAGGTCACCATTATGATACAAAAAAACTGTGAAAAATTTGACAGAATTGTGGGACTGGGGAGACAAGTTTAGTCATTTTAGATAGGGAAGACAAAGAAATTAGCCTAATTCGCAGTTGTTATTTGCCAAAATTTAAAACTGAATGGATGGGATACTAAAGAGCAAGAGAGAAAATCTATATAAAGAGCAATTTGAAATATTTAATAGCCTCAGAGTTCCAAGGAACGGGAATTAGTGTTCAGGACTCAGAGAAGTGGCGGTGGGACAGGGAATCTCCCAAGTTCTCAGTTGGGAATTGTAGGAAGCTACATAACAGAGCAGAGAACACACAGGGAAAAAATAAATAAACTGTCCAAAGTGCAACACAACCTTTATTCAGTTCTATCTACCCTACTCTTTCTACCAGGGAGAGGACAGGAAAAGTGTGTCTGGTGAAATAATTTATCAAGAGTCTCTTCAGTTTATAAATGATTTCTGGTTTCATTCAAATTTTATACAAGAACATGATATCTAATTTCTACTTTAAAAAGAAATCAGGCATACAAATATTAAGACCAAAAGGCTTAAAACTAAGAGGTAAAGTAATTATTTTGTTTCATGTACATAAGAGTCAACAGACAAAAGATAATAATGCTGAGTAATGTTTAGTAAGGTAAAAGAGAGAGATTATAGATAGGATTGAAGTAAACTTAAGAAAAAAAAAAAAAAGAGTATGTAGTAGTGAATCAGAAAACAGGTAAGTACAAAATATCCAGGTTGATATATGTAGAAAACAGAAGGTTTGCATGGGTTTGTAAGAATATTAAAATTATATGGGACATATTACTAGATGTGAAGAAAGAGAGATGAGGGAGAATTCAGTTCAGCTCAGTCGCTCAGTCATATCCAACTCTTTGCGACCCCATGAACCACAGCACGCCAGGCCTCCCTGTCCATCACCAACTCCCGGAGTCTACTCAAACCCATGTTCATTGAGTTGGTAATGCCATCCAACCATTTCATCCTCTGTCATCCCCTTCTCCTCCTGCCCTCAATCTTTCCCAGCATCAGGGTCTTTTCAAATGAGTCAGCTCTTTGCGTCAGGTGGCCAAAGTGTTGGAGTTTCAGCTTCAACATCAGTCCTTCCAATGAACACCCAGGACTGATCTCCTTTAGGATGGACTGGTTGGATCTCCTTGCAGTCCAAGGGACTCTCAAGAGTCTTCTCCAACACCACAGTTCAAAAGCATCAATTCTTCGGTGCTCAGCTTTCTTCACAGTCCAACTCTCACATCCATACATGACCCACTGGAAAAACCATAGCCTTGACTAGACGGACCTCTGATGAAAAAGTAATGTCTCTGCTTTTCAATATGCTGTCTAGGTTGGTCATAACTTTCCTTCCAAGGAATAAGCGTCTATTAATTTCATGGCTGCAATCACCATCTGCAGTGATTTGGGAGCCCAGAAAAATAAAGTCAGCCACTGTTTCCCCATCTATTTGCCATGAAGTGATGGGACCAGATGCCATGATCTTAGTTTTCTGAATGTTGAGCTTTAAGCCAAATTTTAAGCCACTCTCCTCTTTCACTTTCATCAAGAGTCTCTTTAGTTCTTCTTCACTTTCTGCCATAAGGGTGGTGTCATCTAAGAATTAGGAAGATGCAAAATTTAAAGCTGTAACACTTGAGAATTTTACCAACTTGAAAAACACAAACCAAGAAAATAAAGAACTCTATAAAATCCAAACACAATAATAGAAATACACACACACACATCATTGTGAATACCTTTAATAAGGTACAAAGATTTTGGTAAACTATAAAAATACACAGTATAAAAACCAACCAGAGGTAAAAGACATAAACTTCCTTTTCAAAGAAATGATAGAAAAATAGATAAATAATATCAAAAGAAATATTATAAGGCACAAAACAATGGGATCATGTCTTATAAATAGTCCCATAAACTAAGATTCCAGCATAAATGTCTTTTCAGTAAAAATCCTCCAAATACATATGGAAGAAGCAACACTGTATCATACAAAGCTTTCCAGAGAATAGGACATTAGTTCAGTGAGGAGAGTATAAACAAAATATAACATAGATGCTAAAGGAAATTTTAAGGCACAGAGTTTACTTTTGCATATATAATTACACAAACAACCATAGATTGAAAATATCCTCACCAAAATGAGCGAACATGAGAAAAGCAGCTGAAAGTCTAAGGCAAGCCCAGAAGTCATGTGTTGTTTTACCATATGTAAAGCTGACACGCTTGAGCCCAGCACCACACAAATGGGAGAAGAATTGGGGTATACTCAGAGAATTGTTGTGGAAATGAAAAATCACATAGGCTTTTTGAAATAGATTCATGCAGGTCCTATAAAGCTAAACATACCTTTACCAAATGACTCAGTAATCACTCTTATGCATATGCTAAGTGAATAGAGAAACTGGAGTCTTAAAAAAAAATACTTATTCAGACTTGCATAACTTTTATTAGTAATCATCACAAACTGGCAACAATCCAATTTTTCCTTAGCTGGAGAACAGATGAGCAAATTGTCTTCTGTCCACACTACAGGATTCCACTTAATAACAGGAAGGAACAATGCTAGTGGTCATAAAATCATAGTGAGCCATAAAATAGAATAAAATAATGATATTTGCAGCAGTATGGATGAACCTGGAGATCATACTAAATGAATAAATTCAGACAGAGAAAGACAAATATCATAAAATATTTCTTATATGGAATCTAAAAAGATGATAAAAGTAAACTTACATACAAAACAGAAATAGTCCCAGTCAGTTCAGGCACTCATTCATGTCTGACTCTTTGCAACCCCATGGACTGCAGCAGACCAGGCCTCCCTGTCCATCACCAACTCCTGGAGCTTGCACAAACTCATGTCCATTGAGTCAGTGATGCCATCCAACCTTCTCATCCTCTGTCGTTCCCTTCTCCTTTTGCCTTCAATCTTTCCCAGCATCAGGGTCTTTCCCAATGACTAAATTCTTTGCATCACGTGGCCAAAGTATTGGAATTTCAGCTTCAGAATCAGTCCTTGCAATGAATATTCAGGACTGATTTCCTTCAGGATTGACTGGTTTGATCTCCTTGCAGTCTAAAAACTCTCAAGAGTTTTCTCCAACACTACAGTTCAAAAGCATCAATTCTTCAGTGCTCAGCTTTCTTTCTAATTCAACTCTCTCATCCATACATGACTACTGGAAAAACCATAGCTTTGACTAGATGGACATTTGTCAGCAAAGTAATGTCTCTGCTTTTTAATATGCTGTCTAGGTTGGTCATAGCTTTTCTTCCAAGGTGCAAGTGTCTTTTAATTTCATGGCTGCAGTCACCATCTGCAGTGATTTTGGACCCCCTCTCCTCAAAAAAGTAAAGTCTATCATGATTTCCACTGTTTCCCCATCTATTTACCATGGCCCACAGACATATAAAATAAGCTTATGGTTACCAAAGGGGGAAGGGGGAAGGTTAAATCAGGAGATTGGGATTAACACATACACACTACTATATATAAAATGCATAATCAACAAGAACCTACTGTATAGCACAGGAAAATATATTTAATATCTGAAGCTTAAACTCCAGTATTTTGGCTACCTGATGCGAAGAAGTGACTCATTTGAGAAGACCCTGATGCTGGGAATGATTGAAGGCAGGAGGAGAATGGGATGACGAGGATGAGATGGTTGGATGGCATCACCGACTCAATGGACATGAGTTTGTGTAAACTCCAGGAGTTGATGATGGACAGGGAGGCCTGGCGTGCTCCAGTCCATGGGGTCACAAAGAGTCGGACATAACTGAGCAGCTGAACTGAACTGACTGATAAAGGTAAAGGATCAGAAAAAGAATTCACTTTCCTGTACACCTGAATCTAACACAGAGTTGTAAAACAACTGTACTTCAATAAAAATACAGTTTAAAAAAAAAAGAAGAGTAAAACATTAAGAAAGTGAAAGCCAGATATAGAGTGACCACAAAAGACTGATTTCTTGAATCAAAGCAACCTAAATAAAACAATGCAATGGAAACTCTAATGGAAACCTTAAACAACTTCATGTATCATCAAGTGTGTCTTTTTTTATTTTCTATATTTCTGAGACCTTAATCTGGGAATTTTTGACCCTGGGGAGGCTGCTTCTACCATGCTGGTGAATTATAAGAGATAGTAAACAATTTCCCTATCACCACACTTTTCATATACAAACCAACAAATGCAGAGCCCACACACCATTCCCTCTGCCCTAATCATCCTGGGGCCAGCCACCACACACCTATCGGTGGCCTCTGTGCCCCAGAGCCCAGGAACATTATGCAAACTAGCCAGTCCTCATAGTTGGTAACTAAGCCTGCCTTTCCTTTCCTGCTAAAACCACAGCAATATTTCCTGTGTACATTCACTCCCATTTCTGTTGTCTCCTGACAAATCCACATATGACTCTATGTTGCCCTGAATGGTATGAAATGCCTTTTTCTTTTGGGATCTGTGAGTAACACACTATTTTTTCAAGAGCCATCATCTCCTGATATTGGTCCCACCATACTAGAATAATAACAAACCTATAATTTTAGATATTTTCATGTCTTTACTCATTTATCTGTCCAAATTGCCAGAATACATATAGGAAGATCCTCAAGACCATTACTCCTCAAGGAAATAAAAAGTAGAACACTATTATATATCACTATGCATGAAGTAGAATGATTAAATTGAAAGAGAGAGACAATGACGAATGTTGGTCTGTAATACACAAAAGCTAGTGGAGAGATTTCAAATTGGAACAACTCCAGAATATTATTTGAAATTATCCACTAGAGTAGAATAAAGGCTTTTGATGCAGAGCTACCACTGGCAGGTACAACAAAAATATGTGCACATGTTCACCAAGAGGCAAATAAAAAAACATGATAAAGCACCACTACTTACATATACAAACTAAAAATGGCCATATTTCCATTAATAATTGAATCAATAAATAACTAATGGCAATGCATATGAATAAAATCCTTTCATTCTCTGTTATATCATGGTAGAATAGAAAAACTAGATGCAAAACTGCATACTATATGATTTTCATTTATATAAATCATCCAAAATAGTAAAACTGACTTCTGATGGTAAAAATCAGGATAATGGCCACATTTGTGCAGAGTTATTAATAAATAATAACTCTAATGATATAAATCTCATAAAGAGATTTATGACATATTTTCAACATAAAATACTTTATGGTATGTATATGTAATTAATTCAAAAAGTAGTTTAGGATTTGGGGGTATGCACAAGTGTATATTTAAAAAATTGGAAGCTATCGGAACATAGAGAATAGTTGACCTGTTTTATGAAAATAAACCTGATGGCAAATATCAAGAATGAATTAAATAAGAAACAATAGAGATACATATTGAATGATGTAATTTTAGCTTCTAATCTTGATGACTTAAAGGATATTTAAATCATTAAAACACAGGGATGGGAGAAAGTTGAAGTTGGCAGGAGCAAGAAGCAGTATTTGGCTGGAGGTAATGTTGCTATATGAGAATTAGCCAAGGAAAGAAGAGATCATACTGAGGAAGATCTGGGTCACTTTTCTGCAAAGTGAGTTTAAATAGCCAAGCAGAAATCCAGGAGGTGAAGCAAGACAGTTGCACAAACAGTCCATCCTCATTCTTCAGGATTCTTTGTTTGTTTGTTTGTTTTTGTGTTTGCTGTTTATTGAAGTATAGTTGATTGACAATGTTGTCTGAGTTTTAAGTATGCAGCACAGTGATTCAGTTATACATACTGAATCTATATATATATATATATACACACACATATATATATATATATGATGGAAAAGAATATAAAATATATGTATATATATGTAATCATACATATATGTATATGTGTATATATATGTATATATATGTATATACACATGTATTCTCTTTTATATTATTTTTCATCATATGTTATTACAAAATATTGAGTATAGTTCCCTATTCTGTACAGTAGGCACTTTTTGGTCAATTTTACATGTAGAAAAAAATGTTCAGGGATTCTGCATTGTAGCATGCACCCACTTGCTACAATGTATGTATAACTCCAATATAAGTAGTTGTGGTGATTTCACAGTCTTTTGTGGGCAGTAGAGCAAATATGAGTTACCCAATGGGGCTGAACAAGGAGCCACTCTGCTTTCTTGTCTCAACTTCCAACCCCCAAACTATAGTGTTCTTCTTGTGGTTTATTTAGTGCCAGGTGTGTTTTTGTTTTTTGTGGGGTTTTTTTGCATTTTTGCGTTGTTATTGATAACTTCATTGTTTGAAACAGCCCTCAAGCATAATGCTGAAGAGCTATCTATTGCACCTAAGAAGAAGGCTGCAACGTGCCTTCTATGTACTAGATAAGGTTTGTTATGCATGGGTTGTAGTGCTGCTGGCTGCAAGTCCAATGTTAATGCATCTGCAATACATGAAATAAGGTGTCTATAAACAGAAACACAAAAAATAAGGCTATGTATTGATCAGGTGAGAAAAATGCTGTGACCAGAGATTTGTAGGAGCTTGACCCTGCATTTCCTGGAGGAGTACCTCTGTATTTGAAAAACTGAGTTTAGAAGTAATGATGAGATTGGGACAGAGTTGTAAGACTGTGCACAGTGACTGAGAAATTGAGTAGCCAGTGACCCACAATATAGTCAATCTACACACAGTTTGAATCTAGTGGCAACCATATATAATCTATTAATCAAGATATCTCAAAAGTTGCATTTTCAGATGATCCAGGGAGACTGAAATACTTTAAATTAGTTGCTGATAGAACATTTAAGTTGAGATGCTCATGAGGTGGTGAACCCGATGATTAAATATGCAGACCATGGAGGAAGAGACATGAAAATACCTCAGTGTGTGGCTCATCTTAAAGGCAGGGTGGAGCAGTTTTTAGTTAAGGAACACTTATTTGTATTTTCATAGACTGTTGAGAAATAACTTGAGAGTGACTGAGAAGAGGGTTTTGAACTGAAAATAAGAAAAATAATTTCATTAGAATGAGGATGACAGAAGAGAGACTGTCATCAGCTAAACATCAACTTAGAGATGGGGAAAGAGAAAAAGGAAAAGCTGAAATTTTAGGGAAAAAAAAAAATATATATATATATATACATATATATATATATATATATATATCTGAAGAAATAGCACAGGAAAGATGGTGTGACCAAGAAGCAGTGTTAAGAAAATAGTTTATCTTAATATGAAATGGAAGTGGACAATGAATCTAAATAGATGGCATATTATGTGATTACATGGAGGTGGTAGAAGATTGAAGCAAAAGCAATTTGCAGACTATCACAATGAACAGGAATTTTCTATTTATATAATAAGAGACCAAGGAATAAAGGGCCAGGGAGCAGAAATGAAGTTGATATAAAAGAAAGGAGAAGAGAAACATAATGAGAAATACAAAAGGGTTCTTTATAACACTATCAAGACATTTAGAGGTTACTATCAATAAAGTTCCAGAGAAGGCAATGGCACCCCACTCCAGTACTCTTGCCTGGAAAATCCCATGGAGGGAGGAGCCTGGTAGGCTGCAGTCCATGGAGTCGCTAAGAGTCGGACACGACTGAGCAACTTCACTTTCCCTTTCATGCATTGGAGAAGGAGGTGGCAACCCACTCCAGTGTTCTTGCTTGGAGAATCCCAGGGACAGGGGAGCCTGGTGGACTGCCATCTATGGAGTCGCACAGAGTCGGACACGACTGAAGTGACTTAGCAGATCAACAAAGTTCAGTTTAAAGATACTCAGTAAAAATCTACTGGTCATTTATCGTATATTAGGCAGTAAAACAGACTTGAAAAATAAGTTAGGAAAAGGAAACCAGTCTTGATTTTCAAATTGCTTTGAACACTGGCAAGTGAAATAAGTGTACTTTCAAGATGGAACAAAAGAGCTGGTATTATGAGAAGCTGCATCTAAACAAGCTTGGGGAAGGAGTCCAAGGGAAGTGATGCTGGAGCTAAGGTGTATAAAGTGTGCCAGAGAGAGATGAGTGGAGAAGAGAGCACATACAATGTTAAGTGGAGGAAACAGACCAGTAAGTGTAAGAAAGCATGGCTATATGGGATAAACAGAGAAACGGCGGGGGGTGGTGGTGGTGGTATGAAACAGAAGTCAGTAGACTATATAAGTGTCTAAAGGTGTCAGCTGGAGCCAGATAATGACAATGGGGATGATATGATAAATTCACTTTTTAATTATAGAAGCATCATACAGATGGTAGATCGCAGAATGCCATCTATCTTCATAGCAAACCAGAAGCTAGAACATTTACCCAGAGTGTTGTGTAGAAGTAGGTTTGGGATATGAAAGCAGTGGAGAATATTTTGAACAGCTGTTAAGAGAAAAACTATAATGAGTCAATTAGAGATGAGGAACACATTGCCAAGTATTCCTAAAATTCTTGCCGAAGTTGCTTAGCATGAAATTGTGATGGATCTAGTAATCATAGCTATGTTAACAGAAGCCTTATATGGGGAGCAAAAAGAAACAAAAGACATGGTAATGTCAGGCTATTTGGGGTGATAATGTCTGGTTGACTATGAGGACAGGGAATAATCAAAGAGCTTAGCTCAGGACATAATTCAATCAGTAATAATTGGGATCTGTTATGGATATGCATGAAAATAATAGCCTTGAGTGGACTCAGAACATAGAGATAGGTGACGATATGATAGGTTAGATGTCAAATGAGTCCTGAATCAGTAAAGGGAGCAGACAGTTGAAAGGCTATAACTTATAGGGGGCAGATTATTTCCTGGTAAAAGTAGGGTTAATGGTGTAAGTCGCTGAGAGTCAATGAAGTAAGCCACAGTTGAAGTCTGAAGAACTGAGGATCAGGAAGATATAGGATAACTCAACTCAGAATATGGTTGATAATGATACCTGGGCTTTGCCTCCTACCACAAGACCACAGTGGAAAGAGTGGCTGACTTTATTTTTTTTTGGCTCCAAAATAGCTGCAGATTGTGACTGCCACCATGAAATTAAAAGCCGCTTACTCCTAGGAAGGAAAGTTATGACCTACATAGACAGCATATTAAAAAACAGAAATGTTACTTTGTCAAAAAAGGTCCGTCCAGTCAAGGCTATGGTTTTTCCAGTGGTCATGTATAGATGTGAGAGTTGGACTATAAAGAAAGCTGAGAGCTGAAGAATTGATGCTTTTGAACTGTGGTGTTGGAGAAGACTAATGAGAGTCCCTTAGACTGCAAGGAGATCCAAAGAGTGCATCCTAAAGGAGATCAGTCCTGGGTGTTCACTGGAAGGACTGATGCTGAAGCTGAAACTCCAGTATTTGGCCATCTGATTAGAGGAACTGACTCATTTGAAAAGACCCTGTTGCTGGAAAAGATTGAAGACAGGGGGAGAAGGGGACAACAGAGGATGAGATGGCTGAATGGCATCACCGACTCAATGGACATGAGTTTGGGTAAACTTCAGGAGTTGGTGATGGACAGGGAGGCCTGGCATGCTGCAGTCTATGGGGTCACAAAGAGC
The DNA here is from genome assembly GCF_019320065.1 of Cervus canadensis. Taxonomy (NCBI): domain Eukaryota; kingdom Metazoa; phylum Chordata; class Mammalia; order Artiodactyla; family Cervidae; genus Cervus; species Cervus canadensis. The sequence continues at coordinate 2,246,629 of NC_057388.1, forward strand.
CGGACATATCTGAGTGACTGAACTGAACTGACATTACTTATAGACTCTAGGTTTAATAGGACAATGACTGTGGATTTGTGTGTCCAAAATTGTAAACTTGTATATTGCATGGACTATTGCATATTAAACAGTCAATTAATATTTTTCAAATGAATGAATTATTTTTAAATTGAGCTCAAATATATAGAATGAAATTTCTGTTTTGTCTCTTTTTAGCATGTGATTTTTGACAAAGTGATGAAAGAGAGAAACTTACAACCCAGATTACTATACCCAGCAAGGATCTCATTCAAATATGAAGGAGAAATCAAAAGCTTTACAGACAAGCAAAGGCTGAGAGAACTCAGCACCACCAAACCAGCACTTCAACAAATGCTAAAGGATCTTCTCTAGACAGGAAACACAGAAAGGTTGTATAAACTCGAACCCAAAACAACAAAGTAAATGGCAATGGGGCCATACTTATCAATAATTACCTTAAATGCAAATGGTTTGAATGCCCCAACCAAAAGACAAAGACTGGCTGAATGGATACAAAAGCAAAACCCCTACATATGCTGTCTACAAGAGACCCACCTCAAAACAAGGGACACATACAGACTAAAAGTGAAGGGCTGGAAAAAAATATTTCACACAAAATGAGACCAAAAGAAAGCAGGAGTCACAATACTCATATCAGATAAAATAGACTTTAAAATAAAGGCTGTGAAGAGAGACAAAGAAGGACACTACATAATGATCAAAACATCAATCCAAGAAGAAGATATAATGATTATTATTATACATGCACCCAACATAGGAGCACCACAATATATAAGGCAAATGCTAACGAGTATGAAAGGGGAAATTAACAGTAACACAATAATAGTGGGAAACTTTAATACCCCACTCACACCTGTGGATAGATCAACTAAACAGAAAATTAGCAAGGAAACACAAACTTTAACTGATACAATGGACCAGTTAGACCTAATTGATATCTATAGGACATTTCATCCCCAAACAATGAATTTTACCTATTTCTCAATTGCGCACAGAAACTTCTCCAGGATAGACCATATCCTGGGCCATAAATCTAGCCTTGGTAAATTCAAAAAAAAAAAAAAAAATGAAATCATTTCAAGCATCTTTTCTGATCACAATGCAGTAAGATTAAATGTCAACTATGGGGGGGGGGAAACTATTAAAAATACAAACATATGGAGACTAAACAGCATGTTTCTGAATAACCAGAAAATCACAGAAGAAATGAAAAAAGAAATCAAAATATGCCTAGAAATTAATGAAAATGAAAACACGACAACCGAAAACCTATAGGATTCAGTTAAAACAGTGCTGAGGGGAAGGTTAATAGCAGTACAAGTTTACCTCAAGAAACAAGAAAAGAATCAAATAAATAATTTAACTTTACACCTAAAGCAAATAGAAAAAGAAGAAATGAAGAACCCCCGGGTTAGTAGAAGGAAAGAAATCATAAAAATTAGGGCAGAAAGAAATGAAAGAGAAACAAAAGAGACGATAGCAAAAATCAACAGAACTAAAAGCTGGTTCTTTGAGAAGATAAATAAAATTGGCAAACCATTAGCCAGACTCATCAAGAAACAAAGGGAGAAGAATCAAATCAACACAATTAAAAATGAAAATGGAGAAATCACAACAGAAAACACAGAAATACAAAGGATCATAAAAGAATACTATCAGCAACTATATGCCAATAATATGGAAACCTTGGAAGAAATGGAAAAACTCTTAGAAAAGTATAACCTTTCAAAACTACCCCAGGAGGAAATAAAAAATCATAACAGACCCATCACAAGCATGGAAATTGAAACTGTAATTAAAAATCTCCCAACAAACAAAAGTCCAGGGCCAGATGACTTCACAGCTGGATTCTACCAAAAATTTAGAGAAGAGCTAACACCTACCCTAAACTCTTCCACATAATTGCAGAGGGAGTTAAGGTGTCAGACTCATTCTGTGAGGCCACCGTCACCCTGACACTGAACCTGACAAAGATGCCACACACACAAAGGAAAACTGCAGGCCAGTATCATTGATGAACAGAGACGCAAAAATCCTCAACAAAATTCCATCAAACTGATTAAAAGGGCCAAGTGGGCTTTATCCCAGGGATGCAAGGACTCTTCAATATTTGCAAATCAATCCATGTGATACACCACATTAACAAACTGAATGATCAAAATCATATGATTATCTCAATAAATGCAGAGAAAGCCTTTGACAAAAATCAACATCTATTCATGAAAAAAGAAAACCCTCCCAAAAGCAGGCATAGAAGAAACATACCTCAACATAATAAAAGCCGTATATGATAAAACCAGAGCAAACATTATCCTCCATGGTGAAAAATTGAAAGCATTTCCCCTAAAGTCAGGAACAAGACAACGGTGCCCACTCTCACCACTACTATTCAACATCACTTTGGAAGTTTTAACCACAGCAATCAGAGAAGAAAAAGGAATAAAATCAATCCAGATTGGAAAAGAAAAAGTAAAACTCTCACCCTTTGAAGATAACATGATCCTCCACATTGAAAACCCTAATGACACCACCAGAAAATTACTAAAGCTAATCAATGAGTACAGTAAAGTTTCAGGATATAAATTTAACACAGAGAAATCCCTTACATTTCTATACACTAACACTGAGAAAACAGAAAGAGAAATTAAGGAAACAATTCAATTCACCATTGTAATGAAAAGAGTAAAATATTTAGGAATAAATCTACCTAAAGAGACAGCAGACCTATATAGAGATAACTATAATACACTGATGAAAGAAATCAAAGATGACACAAATAAATGGAGAAACATACCATGTTCATGGATTGGAAGAATCAATATACCAAAAATGAGTGTATTACTCAAAGCAATCTATAGATGCAATGGAATCCCTATCAAGCTACCAATGGTATTTTTCAGAGAACTAGAACAAATAGCTTCACAATTTGTATGGAAATACAAAAAACCTTGAATAGCCAATGCAATCTTGAGAAAGAAGAATGGAACTGGAGGAATCAACTTGTCTGACTTCAGACTATACTACAAAGCTACAGTCATCGAGACAGTATGGTACTGGCATAAAGACAGACATATAGATCAATGGAGCAAAATAGAAAGCCCAGAGATAAATCCATTCAATTATGGACACCTTATTTTTGACAAAAGAGGCAAGAATATACAATGGAGGAAAGACAATCTCTTTAATAAGTGGTGATGGGAAAACTGGTCAACCACTTGTAAAACAACAAAACTAGAGCATTTTCTAACACCATACACAAAAATAAACTCAAAATGGATTAAAGATCTAAATGTAAGACCAGAAACTATAAAACTCCTAGAGGAAAATATAGGCAAAACACTCTCTGACATAAATCACACCAGGATCCTCTATGACCCAACTCCCAGAGTAATGGAAATAATAGCAAAAATGAACAAATGAGACCTAATTAAACTTAAAAGCTTTTACACAACAAAATACATCATAAGCTAGGTGAAAAGACATCCTTCAAAATGGGAGAAATTAACAGCAAACGAAACAACTGACAAAGAATTAATCTCAAAAATATGCAAATAGTTCATGCAGCTCAATACTAGAAAAATGAATGACCCAATCAAAAAATGGGCCAAAGAACTAAACAGACATTTCTCCAAGAAGACATACAGATGGCTAACATGCTCAACATTACTCATTATCAGAGAAACGCAAATCAAAACCACAATGAGGTACCATCTCACACCAGTCAGAATAGCTCCTGTCAAAATGTCTACAAACAATAAATGCTGGGAAGGGTGTGGAGAAAAGGGAACCCTCTTACACTGTTGGTGGGAATGCAAACTAGTATAACCGCTATGAACAACAGTGTGGAGATTCCTTAAAAATCTGAAAATAGAACTCCTATATGACCCAGCAATCCCACTGATGCTGGGCATACATACCAAGGAAACCAGAATTGAAAGAGACACGTGTACCCCAATGTTCATTGCAGCGCTGTTTACAATAGCTAGAACACGGTAGCAACCTAGATGTCCATCGGCAGACAAATGGATAAGAAAGCTGTGGTACATATGTTCAACGGAATATTACTCAGCTATTAAAAATAATGCATTTGAATTAGTTCAAATGAGTTGGATGAAACTGGAGCCTATTATACAGAATGAAGTAAGTCAGAAAGAAAAACACCAATACAGTATATTAACGCATATATATGGAATTTAGAAAGATGGTAACAATGACACTATATGTAAGACAGCAAAAGAGACACAGATGTAAAGAACAGATTTTTGGACTCTGTGAGAGAAGGTGAGGGTGGGATGATTTGAGAGGATAGCATTGAAACATGTATATTACCATATGTGAAATAGATCACCAGTCCAGGTTTGATGCATGAGACAGGGTATTAGGGCTGGAGCACGAGGATGACACTGAGGATGGGGAACACATGTACACCCATGGCTGATTCATGTGAATGTATGGCAAAAACCACTACATGTTGTAAAGTAATTAGCCTCCAAGTAAAATAAACTAATTATTTTTTTTTAAAGTAAGGAACAGAAGGAAGATTCTCACATTAAACAAGGGGCAAAATCTGTGGGTAGAGTGAATTATAGCAATGAGAAAATACTTCAATAAAAATTTTACAAAGCAAAAAAAAAAGAAAGAAAATAGAATAAGCACAACAGGATTGGAAATGAAACAATGTTGTTATGTTTTGCAGAGGATACTTCTATAGATAGACAAAAGAATCCACACATATATTTTAAACAAGTGACCTAATGCTTCTGGAGTGATTGGATAAGAAATATAGTATCACTTCTATTTTGTTCTGTGAAGACATATGCAAGCTGCATCTAATCATACACAAATATAAAATATAGAATATTCTACAGAAAAATATGTCTGCACATTTATAAAATCTGTCAAGAGAAAAACAAAACAGAAAAACTTAGAAACATCCAGGTAACCATTTCAAGCTAAAAAGTAAGGGTAAAGAAGTCACATGTAAAAAAAAAAAAATTAAAAAAAAAATGAAAATAAAAAAGTTTAAAATTGAAAAAAAAAATGAAAATAAAAAAGTTTAAAATTGAAAAAAAAAAAAAGAAGTCACATGTAAACCAAATGAAATTAATGAACTTTGAGTGTTGGGTGAAAATAAAAAACTATAAAACATTTTAGGAATACATGAAACTATCTTCAATGATGTCATTTAATTAATACTAGTTTTCTTAGTTTTTAAACTCTAACTGTGGCTATGTGGGTTGAAGTATTTGATATTAGCAGTTTCAGGAAAACTATTTCTCAACTGCTGTATAAATAATTCATTCTCTCCTTCTTTCTATCTTCTTTCATCAGAAAGAAAATATGGCTAAATGTTAACTATTGGTAAATTTAGGAGTACCATATTTTTATTCAGTTTTTCTAAAAACTGCCTTTTAGAAAATGCTGGAAACAATCATCTGATCATAAAAAAACATTCTCACTGTAGCCACAGGGAGTTATTCCATATTCTATCAATTATATTTGAAGGACTTTCTTCTATGTTCCCTATCAATGTAAGTATTAGGGAATTTGTGAAAAAAATGTATAAAAATATTTCTGCTTCATTTAATTTAGTTGAATAGATTTGAAATATTAGACCTACCAGTCTCAAAGGGGAAAAGAAAAACATATATATGGATGGATTTAGAAGGGTTATATGTATATATAAAGTTTATATTCAAAAACCAAATTTATACCTAGATCATGAACTAATGGAAAATAACATTTAAAAATAATTCTAATTACAATAACTTCAAAAAATTCTACTGTCAATGAAGAAATACATGAAAAATGAAAAAGATTCCATTCTAAAACGCTACTACAATTATATTGACAGAAACTGAATAAGACAAAGTATATATCGTGCTTTACTGATTTAAAGATTCAATATTGTAAGAATGTATGTTCTCTCAAAATTGACTTGTACATATGATACTATCCTAGTCAAAATACCAGCAATTTTCTTTGTATGTATGGATGTTGTGAACTGATTGAAAAATATCTGGAAACCTAAAGGACTAAGGTTCGCTAAAACTCACAGGGAGAACAGAGAAGGAGGACTGACTAACTAGACAATGAGACGTATTCCAAGGCTACAGCAATTAAGTGTCCTGCTAATCCAAGAATGAAGCATACCAAAGAAATTAAGAGTCCAGAAGCAAATATGTCCACATAAAATCTCCATTTAGGATAAAATTCACAACGCGGACCAATGGTAAGCAGTGTCCTTTTCAATCAATTATGCTGAGTGATTACATACTAGTGCAGAGCAAGTTTAAAATTAATTCCAACCTCATATCAAAAATAAAAATCTATTACAGGTAAATTAAAGACAAATTTGTGAAAGTTTAAACAATAAGGAAGAGCATGTAATAATATAAGGAAAATAATCATTATAAATTATATCAGATAAAGAGTTCTTAAACATGGCTAACCAGAACAAAAACACTAACTCTAAGGAAAAGGGATGATAAATAGGGTTACATTAAAGTGAGGAATTCTTCATCAAACTGTAGTATTTGGATAGTGAAAAGGAAAACTATGGATTGAAAAAATATATATTGCACATTAAATTAATCCATTGTTTATAAATAAGCAAGAGACATGAACAGGCACTTAACCAAAAGAATATACACAAACGGCCAATAGCCAGTCTCCCTGTGCTTGTGAAAAACTACAAAATACTAATTAAAGCCAAAGTTACTACCATTTCACATGTACCAGGATGACAACAGTTACAAGGATTAACAACACCAAACATGGCACATAATGGAAAGTGCCAGAACCCCAAATACTGATGATGACTGCATAAATTGATAAAACTACTCTGACAAACCGTTTTGCTTTATCTCTATAAGTTGAATATGACCCAGGAATTCCACTTATCGGTATAAAACCAAAAGAAAATTTTTCTCAAAAAATAGTACAGATGAACCAATTTTCAGGACAGGAGTAGAGACACAGACATAGAGAACAGATGTATGGACATGGGGTGGAGAAGGGAGGTTGGGACAAATTAGGGGACTAGAACTGACATATATACAGTAAGATCATGGCATCCAGTCTCATCACTTCATGGCAAATAGAAAGGAAAAAGTGGAAAGAGTGACACATTTTATTTTCTTGGGCCCTAAAATCACTACAAGTGGTGACTTTCCCCATGGAATTAAAAGACACTTACTCTTTGGAAGAAAAATCTATGACAAACTGAGACAGCATACTAAAAACCATCACTTTGCCAACAAAAGTCTGCATAGTCAAAGCTGTAGTTTTTCCAGTAGTCATGTACAGATATGAGAGCTGAACCATAAAGAAGGCTGAACAACAAAGAACTGATGCTTTCAAATTGTGGTACTGCAGAAGACTCTTGAGAATCACTTGAATTGCAAGGAGATCAAACCAATCAATCCAAAAGGAAATCAATCCAGAATATTCATTGGAAGGACTGATGCTGAACGGAAGCACCAATAGTTTGGCCACCAGATGTGAACAGCCAACTCACTGGAAAAGATCCTGATGCCGGGAAAGACTGAAGGCAAAAGGAGAAGAGGATGACAGAGAATGAGATGGCTAGATAGAATCACTGATTCAATGGACATGAATCTGAGCAAACTCCAAGAGATAATGAAAGACAGAGGAGCCCAGAGTGCTACAGTCCATGGGATCACAAAGAGTCAGACATAACTTGGCAACTGAACAACAAAGTCTATACACACCCACAAAATGCATTGGCTTTACTGTGTAATCAATGTTTATTTTTCACAAACACATAGTGATTAAAAACTGTTAATAAGAAGTCTTTTCTGAATAGCAAACAAAGCAACAGACAAAGGATTAATCTCAAAAATATACAAGCAACTCCTGCAGCTCAATTCCAGAAAAATAAATGACCAAATCAAAAAAATGGGCCAAAGAACTAAACAGACAGTTCTCCAAAGAAGACATACAGATGGCTAACAAACACATGAAAAGATGCTCAACATCACTCATTAGCAGAGAAATGCAAATCAAAACCACAATGAGGTCCCATTACACGCCAGTCAGGATGGCTGCTATCCAAATGTCTACAAGCAATAAATGCTGGAGAGGGTGTGGAGAAAAGGGAACCCTCTTACACTGTTGGTAGGAATGCAAACTAGTACAGCCACTATGGAGAACAGTGTGGAGATTTCTTAAAAAACTGGAAATAGAACTGCCATATGACCCAGCAATCCCACTTCTGGGCATACACACTGAGGAAACCAGATCTGAAAGAGACACGTGCACCCAATGTTCATCACAGCACTGTTTATAATAGCCAGGACATGGAAGCAACCTAGATGTCCATCAGCAGATGAATGGATAAGGAAGCTGTGGTACATATACACCATGGAATATCACTCAGCCATTAAAAAGAATTCATTTGAATCAGTTCTAATGAGATGGATGAAACTGGAGCCCATTATGCAGAGTGAAGTAAGCCAGAAAGATAAAGAACATTACAGCATACTAACACATATATATGGAATTTAGAAAGATGGTAATGATAACCCTATATGCAAAACAGAAAAAGACACAGATGTATAGAACAGACTTTTGGACTCTATGGGAGAAGGCGAGGGTGGGATGTTTCAAGAGAACAGCATTGAAACATGTATATTATTTAGGGTGAAACAGATCACCAGCCCAGGCTGGATGCATGAGACAAGTGCTCGGGGCTGGTGCACTGGGAAGACCCAGAGGGATGGGGTGGGGAGGGAGGTGGGAGGGGGATTGGGATGGGGAATACATGTAAATCCATGGCTGATTCATGTCAAGGTATGGCAAAAACAATATTGTAAAGTAACTAGCCTCCAACTAATAAAAATAAATGGGGAAAAAAAGAAGTCTTTTCTGATCACTTACAATATAAAAAGGGTATATATTTTCTAATAAAATGTAAATATCTTGATTATTGAACTGAGAGCTTTAACAGAAAACCAGAGAAATTTGGCTCCAAACTGATGAAATGAGATTTAGATCGTATTTGATCTAAAGGCCCTGAGACAATGTAATCATGTCATCAAAAAGCCTATTTTTCCAACTTTTCTGAAGACATATATGCACAGGATACAGTACCCAGACATAGACTTTATCTAGAAATCTGTATTTAAATTCTACAGAGTTAGACTAAACCATGTGGAGATTTTCCATTGACAAAGCAAAAGATAGACCTAGAATCTGAACCCAAACTTAGGCTCAAGTACCTGCTTTGCCTCTTCATGTTTGAACTTGAAACCTTACTACTGCACTGATCAGGGCAAAATCAGGGCCGTGAATATGCAACCACTGTGAAGGACACTGAGAGCATCGCAGGGCCAAGCAGGCGAGGGAACGCCCAGTGTCCCCAAGCACAGCTTGCTTGCGGGAAGGAACCTCCAGTGCGGCCTGGTCAGCTGAGTAGAGGAAACAAAACTCCAGAAAGAGATATATTGTAATTGTTTCAAAATTCACTCAAAATTTTTTCTTTCATAATCCATGTCTATAAAATTTAGCTCTTGGTTTTGTTGAAACTGACCAATTAACGTTAACCAACTACTCCTGGGTATGAGTGTGACGGTGACTCTGTGTGTGTGTGTGTGTGTGTGTGTGTGTGTGTGTAACAGTAAAAAATTGAAGTTTTCCCCTTGACAGATACTAACCTGGCACAGTCTAGTTTCCACGGGGTCACTTGCACTGAAGGAGCCCCTGTGTAGTAAGCAGAAATGTCACCACATAAAGCAAGTAGTCACAGCAAAGCCATGTAGGGAAAAGAACCCGTTTTTGTCTGTTCTCTTCTTTGTGAAAAAGACTTTACTAAGAATTAGGGACTTGGGATTAGGAATAATATTTCTGCCCAGAGAAAATGGTCTATAAAAGAAGAATGTGAGTCAGGGCCTGACAAAAGCAAACATGTATTCTAAGATCAGACTCTATGGGGCCATGTGTTTTCAGTATGGTGTGTTTCTTCTTTTGAAATAGTGGAAAAATGTGATGTAATCTAGTCTATGCTTGTACATGACAGTAGTTAGCAAAGTGTGGGACAGGAGTTTTTTTTGTTTTCTTTCTTTCTTCCTTTGGTATCTTATTTGACTTAATGTACTCTGTGCACATTTACAGGTTGACTAATTTTGTACTTTAATCAAACTCCTTTAGTATTGTACACCTCTGATCATGGGATTTATGTACTGTTTTATGGTTTTCTCTGAAGTTCATCATCAATTGTTGACTCCCTGCTCTAGTTCATTAATGAATGTGTTAAATAATATTCAATTGAGCACTACTCCCATCAGTAGTACTGCAAAGAGCAAGGCATGATGATTTTGTAAGAATGTTTCAATTTTCTTGTTCCTATTAGTGTTTGTATATCTAAATCAATTTAAATTAATGTCATGTTAATATTTCATGAAATAATGTATTAAACTATGTACTCAGATGCCTAAATAGTACTGCTCTGCTGTTGAATCCTGCATTAATTTGGGTAATCAAACTTTCAAAAAACTTTCACTTGCAAATGCACAGTAATTTCTTAAGAATGGGTAATTAATATCAGGCATAAGTTCCTATTACTTTTTTGATGTTACTGGTTTAGGATATGACTAAATCCCAGCCATCTCAGCCCAAAGATGGGCTTCAATGAAGGTCTATCAAGCAACTCTCCAAATCTAGCTTCTTTACATGGACACTTAACCCTTCATTACAGTAAGAAAGGGACTAAGGGCTTGGCTTGGATTTTACTATCAATGGCTTTGTCCTTGTCCCATATAGTAAGGTCAAACTTCCTTTTAAAAAAGACCAATATCACTGGCTTTATGTATCAATGTTTTTTTTAAGAATCATGTCATTAAAACATAAAAAAAAACACTTCATTTTATTAAATTAAAACTTATAGCTTCATGGCATTTGCAATTTAACAAGTATTTTCTTCTGAATCTCTGCTTTTGTCTCATCAACCATTCCTTGAATAAGCTGTGATCTAGGTATGCAGCTGGCTGTCATAGGAAACTGAATTTCCCATCACCACACATGTTTACACATATGATGTGCACCAAAATGATGTGCTACTTGCAGAACTAAAAATGACAACATTTCATGATTTCATTGAAGTTTCCTCTTATTTCCACTTTAATTATTATAATATTAAAATCTACAGTGAAAATGTGACTCTTACAACATGAAATAATGTCAGTGGCTTCAGTTATGATTTATGCTTAACAGACTCAGATCTTTCTTCTTCAGTGCATTTCAAATGCAACTGCTTATAAATTCCTTGGTCCTGGCAAAACTACAATGAGTTATCACCTCACACTAGCCAGAAAGCCCATCATCAAAAAATCTACAACCAATAAATGCTGGAGAAGGTAAAAGAGAACTCTCTTGTAAAGTTGATGGGAATGCAAATTGATACAACCGCTATGGAGAACACTATGGAGGTGCCTTAAAAATTAGGACTAAAACTACCGTATAACCCAACAGTCTCACTACCCAACTATCTCACTCTGAAGAAACCAGACATGGAAAATGCACAGGTACCTCAATGTCCATTGCAGCACTATTTCCAGTAGCTAGAACATGAAAGCAACCTAGATATGCATTGACACAGGAATGTGTAAGGAAACTGTGGCACATATATACAATGGAATATTACTCAGCCATGTAAGGGAACACATTTGAGTCAGTTCTAATGAGGTGGATAAGCCTAGAGCCTATTGTACAGAGTGAAGTAAGTCAGAAAGAGAAAAACAAATATAAGTATTAATGCATAGATATGGAATCCTGAAAGATGGTACTGATGATCCTATCTGCAGGGTAGCAATGATGATGCAGACATAGAGAACAGACTTGTGGACACAGTGGCTGAAGGAGAAAGTGGGATGAATTGAGAGTGTAGCATTAAAAGATATACATTACCACGCATAAAACAGATAGCCAATGGAAATTTGCTGTATGATGCAGGGAGCTCAAACCTGGGGCTCTGTGAAAACCTAAAGGAGTGGGATGGGGTGGAAGGTGGGAGGGACATTTAAGAGGGAGGGGACAAATGTATACCTCTGGCTGATTCATGTTGATGCATGGCCGAAACCAACACAATATTCTAAAACAATTATACTCCAGTTAAAAATAAATAACAAAAACAAAATCTGGATCCTTTGGCTGCCTTCAACACATATATGGAACAAAACTTAGTCCTTCTTTGACACTTGAAGGTTTAATTTTCATCTGTGTTTCCTATTTCAGTGAGTGAGTGAGTGAAATTTGCTCAGTCGTGTCCAACTTTTTGCAACCCCATGGACTATACAGTCTATGGAATTCTCCAGGTCAGAGTACTGGAGTGGGTATTGAAAGGGAGCCTCTCCCTTCTCCAGGGGATCTTCCCAACCCAGGGATCGAACCCAGGTCTCCCACATTGCTGGCAGATTCTTTACCAGCTGAGCCACAAGGGAAGCCCAAGAATACTGGAGTGGGTAGTCTATCCCTTCTTCAGTGGATCTTCCCAACCCAGGAATCAAACTGGGGTCTCCTGCATTGCAGGCAGATTCTTTACCAACTATCAGGGAAGTCCCTATTTCAGTGAGAGGAACTACAGCATATCCATAATCTTCTCTGCTTGCCTGTCTTTTCCTCTGTCCTATACAGTGTACAGTTACTATAAAGTTAAGCTTATCTTTAAAGTACATTCACATATCACCAGCCACATCATTCACAGTGTAGTTCATTCAGTCACACTATTTGGGGTTTCCCAGAGGAAAAAGACCAATGCAGAGTTTCATATATATAATCAAACCCAAGTCTGTGGCATCGCAGGCAGATTCTTTACCTACTGAGCTATGAAAGAAGTTCATGATTATATAGGTTGGCAAGTCCAAAAGCTGTCTACTGGCAGACTTTTCTCTTGTTTGAGGGAAGCCAGTCTGTAGATATATTCAGGTCAACAATTGATTGGATGAGGCTTACTGGTGTTAGGGTGGGAAACCTACTTTACTCAAAGTCCACTGATTTAAATGTTAATCTTACACAAAAACGCCCTCAGAGAAACATCCAGAATAATTTCCAATTCATATCTGGGTACCATGGCCCAGCCAAGGTGACATACAAAATTAGCAATCATATCAGTCATGTTCTCCCTTACTGAAACTGTCAAATTATCCTTGTGGTTTTCTCACCTCTGCTTGTGCCTGCTATAGGTGGTTATTAAAACAATGGCATTAAATAACACAATGGTTATACAACACAACTGTATCAATGTCCACTCAAAACATGCATTCAGTCAGTTCATCTCTTATTGAAGGAAGTCACTGAATAATCAAAATTCCAAGGAGGTAATTGCAAATACTCAGTGAATCTTATGTCATGATTTCTTTCATCTTTTGGTCTAGGTTTATCTAGCTCATTCTATTTTTCTATGAGTCTTCATATAAAATCCATCTTCTTATGAATACATTTAACTGATACTTCAAAACCAGCTTGGATTCTCTAAACCACTTAAGGGAGGTTTTGTCACAGGTATTTCCATAGCACCTTGATTATTCCCTTTAAACCCATCAACTATCTTCCTATGTAATTTCTAAAGTCCTTTTCTCTTTCCTGTAATTGTCAAATTTCAGGAAGGCAATGTGTTCCCTTATGTACTGGTGTTGTGGCCATTACTTACCCTGAGCTGGAGCTACAATTTGCACTAGTTCTTAAGATTTATTTTTGAATGAATGAATGCATGATGTATGGATGACATCTGGTGAAATTATGGTTCAGATATAACACTTCTGATTCTAAAATTAGAAATGTTTAAAATATGCCACATTGACTCTATTACATATAAAGAAAAAAGAAAACAGAGCTATAATACATGTTTGAAAAGAAGATATATCAAACAGGGTAAGTGTGAAACAATTAAATCTCTCATCTGAAAGGTCATATTTTTAAGCTCTGAATATTGGTGTAGAAATCTGATACCACATTTAAGTTCCTAATCTGTCTCATGCCAGAATATATAATCTTAGCCAATTTTAACTTTTTTTCCCCCAGTCACTTTAAATTTAAATTCAGGCAATTGTTTGTTTTGTTTACCATCCTTTCCCTATCCAATCACCATCTATAGCCTTGGTTTTAGGGAGAGAAGTCACATTTCTAATTGTAGACAAGCATCAACTCAATGAGATTCAATTCATTCCAGTTGACATTTGGTCATGCACAAAGATGCCCAACAGCAACTATCTCACCATACCAGAGTCAGCTGAATTATGATCCACTTATGTCCTCTGCATTTTTCTTGTCCAGACTGGCTCTCACGTATTCACTGGACCACTCTCATCTTTTAATATTCATAACTCTATGTACAAAGTGAAAATCTTATAATTAATGACAAAAGATAAATCAAATAAAAAATAATAGCAGCCAATTAGAGGTTAATAAACCTACAGCCTGTTTTAGTGAATAAACATTTTGTGGAGGATTGCTTTTGTGCAATGTCAGCGGAGTAGAGTAGTTATGACAGAAATCATAAGGCTGCAAAACCAAAAATATTTATTCTTTGTTCCTTTAAAGAAAACTTGCTGACCCATGAATTACACTGATGGAATATTTCAAGAGTTCAGAAGAAATGGGAGAACAATTGTAAGTTCTCTCAAAGAAAATAATGACATTCTAGAGATTTATACCTTTATAAATTACCATTCAAGAGTATAGGTGAAATAAAAACATTGCTAGAAGACAAACTATTAGAATGTATCACTGATATATGCTTGTTAATAACAAGGAAATGATACACCTAAAGAAAGAGGAAAATAAGCGCAGATGGCAGGAGTGAGATGATGTAAGTAAGGAATTAGTAAGCTATAAAACCTATACATAAAATTAACTAAGCATTGACTATGTAAAAAACAGTAATGACGATTGATTTTGAGTTTTCAAATATAGTATGCAAGAAAATAGTTTGCAAAAATAACATATAAGGTAGATTGTTATTTTATTCTGGAAATAGATATTCTGATTAGCTCTACACATTGTTTGGTCAAATTGGTTTAGAATTTAATTCATCCTAAAAAGAAGACACGTTTATACAATACTTCAAAATAAGATTCAGGGCAAAGGCAGTTCTATTGAATAAGTATAAATAAAATAGTATAAACAAATGTAAATAAATAGAAATGTTTTAGCAATAAAAATGTACAAGTAGATCAACAGAACAGAATAAAGAGCTCAGATATAGAACTACACAAATGGAGACAACTAATCTTTGACAAAAGGGCAAAGGCAACTTAGAGAAAAGATTTGTTGTCTTCTCAACAAATGATTCTGGAGCAAATAGATACTTCCATGCAAAAAAAGTGAATTGAGACACAAACTTTATCCCTCTTGCAAACTTTAATTGAAATTGGTTTATAGATACAAATTTAAGACACTAAACTCTAAACTTCTGTAGTAGGGAGGAGCAAATCTGGCTTCATACTAAATCTGTTTCTTTTCCTGTACTTAGTCATGCTGACACTGCACATTTTGTAAAAGCACATTGCCTATAGCATGAAATATACAGGAAGCCTAATCTCAGGGGTCGGACCTCCAAGAGTCCATTCATATAGAGACAGAAATTTGCAGAACAGAGAACAGCATTTGTCTTGTTGGAGGTTTATAGGAATATCATGTCCTGACCTACATGGACAAATGCAAGAACAAAGGAATCCCACACTAGGAAGTCTGCAGCGACTAACCATGACCCTTTGTCATCTTACCTTTAAAAGTGCTTTGCTGAAACCCTTCCAGGAATTGGGGACTTTTCTGGGGCAGGGGGCGGGTTGAGGTAGGGGGTGGGAGAGGACAGGTATAAGCCACGCTTCTCCTTGTATGGCTTTTCAATAAAATTTTCCCTGCTCCAAACTTCAACATTTCAGTATTGTTTGGCCTCACTGTGCATTGGGCACAGAAAATTGGCATTTGATAACACTTCTAGTGGAAAACAGAAGAAAATAGAGGCGACTTTGGACACAGCAATGACTTTAAGGTATAAAAACATGATCTACAGAAAAAAAAATGTTAAGTTGGATTCAATTAAAACTAAAACATCTGCCTTGTGATAGACTCTGTTAAGATAATGGAAAACCAAGTCACAGGCTCAGAGAAAATATGACAAAAATGCATGTCTGATAAAGAACTTGAATCCAAAATATACAATGGACACTTAAAACTCAGAGAACCCAATTTGAAAATGAACAAATGATGACATATCTTATCAAAGAAGATACAAAGATGACAAGCATTCGGAAAGATGCTCAACATTATATATATTAGGTGACTGCAAATTAAAACAACAACTATCAACACATCCCTATTAGAATGAACATAATCCAAAGCACTGAGAACACCAAATACTGAGGAGGGTGTGGAGTGACAGAAGCTCTCATTCATTGCTGGTAGAAATGCAAAATGATACAACCACTCAGAAAGACAGTTTGGGAGTTTCTCACAAGATAACACTGTCTTACCATTCAGCCATTGTATTCCTTGGCATGTACTCAAATGAGTTGAAATTTATGTCCATATACAAACTTGCAAATGAAATTTTGTAGTAGCTTTATTCATAAGTGTCCCAAATAGCTAGATATCCTTCAATAGAGAAGTGAATAAACAAATTCTGGTATATCTGTACCAAAGAATATATTCAGTGTTAAAAAGAAGTGAGCTATTAAGTTGTGAAAAGATATGGAAGAAACTTAATACGTATTACTAAGTGAAAGAAGCAAACCTGAAAATGTTAAATATTATGTAGTATGAATTATTCTGAAAAAAGAATGAAAAGACAGCAAAGAAATGAATGGTTGCCAGAAACTTGGGGAGGAGAGAGAGATGAAAAAGTTGAGCTCAATGAGGTTTTTTCAGGCAGTGCAACTGTTCTATGGGGCACTAAAATGATGGACATGTTACCAAATGGCAACCCACTCCAGTACTCTTGCCTGGAAAACCCCATGGACGAAGGATCCTGGTGCAGGCTACAGTCCATGCGGTCGCCGAAGAGTCGGACACGACTGAGCGACTTCACTTTCACTTTTAAGTTATATGAACAATTTTCAGGCACTAGTGTAGCTGAGGCTCTCTGCTTTGAGGGAGAGGGCTCTTTTTCCTCTTGGGTTCAAAGCTGAGATCCATAGAGCACAAACTATATTCACTGGCCAGAGAATGGAGAAGTGGGAGCTAAGTTCACAGATCAAGTTCTCCCTGATGTGGGGAGAGCAATTTAATTTTAAAGCCGAAAGACAAATGTAGGAGTGAGGCAGATGCTGGGAGGCACAGGGATTAATCTACAAAGGAAGAGGCAGGGTTTTTATGAGGGAGGGGGCTGCCACTCCCATTTTATCCTTTTTGAGCCTTAAGGTCCAAACCTGACCCTGGAAAGTGGGCAGGTGTGTTGTTTAATATGCTAATATAGGAAAATCTGCATATAAAGAGACTCAGGGTCTGTCAAATTCTTAGCCACTTGGCCCCTCCAGGTTCTGCTTTTGTTTGTTTATTTATAGTCTCCTTCTGTATCTGATCCACTCCAGTATTCAGGCCTGGAGAATTCCATGGACTGTCCATGAGGTTGCAAAGAGTCAGACACGACTGAGTGACTTTCACTTTCACTTTTCTTATCTGAGGACCCTTTAAGTTGAAGATTTATATAAACTCCTGCTAAAGGGTGAGTGAAGTATTGTAAGCAAGGACAATCCTTCTAAAGGTGTGGGTTGGTGGGTTGTGAGGAAAGACATGGAACAGCTCTGGCAGCAGATATATGACATTTGAAAAAAATGTTGAAACTACAACAGATATTATGGATTCTAAGGTACACTATGGGCTTTAGTTAATGATAATGTGCCAACACCAGTTCATAAACTCTTACAAACATACAACATTAAGGCAAGATGTTAATAATAAGAAATATTATGCAGGTGTCAAGGGAAACTTGGAAACTTTTTGTATCTATACTTGCTGCCCAAAATTTCTATAAATCTAAAATTGCATTAAAATAAAATAATTTAATTTAAATAAGAGATAAATGTAAGGAATGTAAAGAGATTAATTAAATCCAGCCTTTGAAAGAAAATTTCAGTTTAAGGAAGAAAATCTAGCTGTGTTCTTGTTGGACTGTACCCTGCAGGCCTTCAAGGCCTGTGCTCACCCCACTTCAAGATGGAAGAAAGAGCCTGGAATCAACAACAAAGATTTAATGGGTAGGGGAGTTTACACATCTGAAGCAGGGTTCTGGAGTGACACCCTACTGTGTGCGGAGGATAGTGGGCAGGGTTTGGCAGCAATCTTAGCTCTCAGAAAGGAAGGGGAGATTACCAGTTATAGGGGAGTTGAGGTCAGGTGGACTCATTAGTTACCATGGAAACCAGCAGAGGGCCAGGCCCCACACCACTGCTTTGATCAGAATGATTACCAGCTGGGCCTGAGGTGGGTATGTAGGCAGGTCATTCATGTGCAGAGGGTGCAGGTCAAGCAGGCACTGGTCCAGCTGGGGAGGTACAGAGAGCAAGACAAAAGCCATCTTGATTGACCTGACCATACAATTATTTTTTTATATAAGACATTGAAAAGACAAATGGAGATAAATTACAAAAGGAGAGGAAAAGGAAGAGATTTTTAACAGGAATCAAATCCACATTCCGGGACAAAGAGTCACAAAGCCAGGTGTTTGTCGTGCAGGGGACTTGGTGGAGGGGAGAAGCTGATAGTTTCAAGTCTAGGATTGCTTTCTTCTAGTGCAGGAAAGTAGAAGGAATGGGAGTGACTTGCGGTGAACTTGATGGATAGAAACAGAAGAGAGTTGTGGAGAGGTTTACTCTTCTATTCATTCTCAAGGAATAATCATGGCCCATTCTTTACTTTACCAGCTGGGCTTCCAGGTTCTGGGGATAGAAAAGTACACAAAAGAAACATATCCTACCGCCATGGAGCTTACCTTGGGGAGAACAAGAATGAAGCGAGAAGGATGGACTGCCACACCAAGAACAACAGGGCCTTGGAGCCCAGTGATTTCCTGTCCCAGCTTGAAAGCTGACAGCCATTCCTGACAATCTGGAGATTTTTCTTTAATTAATGTTGATACAGATGCTATTTACAGAGTATAAAAAAGTGTCTAATATACAGTCTTAGGGACTCAATACACTTTATTTTTTTCCATACATTGCTTTTTTGCCTTAGGTTTCGCTGTAATATTAACCTTTCTTCACCTTCTCATTTCTTCTGCATTTCCCCAATTTATTGTGCCTGTCTTGCTTATTAATTTTATTTTGCATATGGCTCTTTTTAAAAAATAAATTATATGTAGCTTTTGAAGCTAGTATATAATAGCATTTTATAATTGATTAATGCAGTCTCTTCCCTCTCACTGTCACCTATGCTTTATTTTTGTCATTTCTTTTTTGTTTTGTGGTTTTATATTTTCACTTTATGAATCTGTAGATTGTAGACTGTGTGTGTGTGTGTACATGCACATGTACTTGCATACACATGTATGCAATACTAGCAAGTTTATTGTCTAATACTTAACAAAGAAAGAACATCTCTAGAATCTATTATTTTGTAGTAAAGCAAATAATCTGCAACAACCAAACACACACACACACACACACACACACACACACACACAACATTTATACATCTTTGCCATTGGCCAGTGTCTCTTGGTTCAAACCTTAATTGTTTATCTTGAGAGTGTAGACACTATAAGTATCATTTTTTGTGTATTTTTATACTGTAACTTCACAAGTAAGAGAAGTTGATTATGTTACTAAATTGATCACCGAGAGGAATTTAGTCTCCCCTCAAACTCCTAAGATGATGAAGGGGTGGGAAAGGGAATATTGATGTCAATATTTTAATATCAGATAGGGGCTGACTCAAAAGCTGGAGAGCTGGTGTATACTCAATTGTGTATACTTTCTGTAATTTTATTGGGAGTAGAGTGAAGCAAATGTGCTCAAACATTACCTCAGTTTAACACATTCATTTTTAAAGTGTTTTTCCTTTTACGTTTTAGGATCTTTTCATAAGCCCTCACTGGATTTTTTTACTCATTCATTTCTGTTTTCTGCCCTTTGACAGACAGGTCTTTTTCCACGAGCAAATTGAGAAGATCTGACTGCATTTCCTCCTTGCCTGACTCAGTGCTGTCAGATGAACTCACTTGCAAGGCTGGTGGCTGTAATTTTGCATGATCCTTTCCTCATCCAGGCACCTGGATGGAAAAAGTGATATGGGTAGTTCTGGCAGGAACAATTTCATCTCCCTCAGCTTTCCTGTTTGTTGTTGAAATGGCTGCTTTAGAGGTTAATCTTTTTATTTTTATTTATTTTTTCTTTAATTCAGCATTGGCTTTCTTCATCATCCATGGAAAGAGGGTAGCATGACCATGTCTGGACTCCATCCCTGCATACTATAGAAAAAGTCTGTTCCATCCAGGAATAGCTCTTCCATATTCAGACTGTAATCTACTCATGGTTTTCTTTGTAGCACCAGCACCTCAACAGAGCCACTGCTCTAAACTGGTAGAGATCACAAAAGCTAAAGGAATTTACTTTTTTTCTCAGTATCTTACACAATTCCTCAACTCCTCAATTTACAAGGTCTCCAATGTCTGCATACCACTTCCCAGCCAGTGAACAAGGAGTATCGGAAAGTAAGACCACAATATTCTTCTTAAATTTCTAAATATATTACTCATCAGATGAGGTGAGCAGTAAGTTAGCCATAATTTATTCTACAAGTTAGTGTTCATTAGGGCTTCCCAGGTGGCATGGTGGTAAAGAATTCACCTGTCAAGGCAGGAGACACAAGAGATGAGAGTTCAATCCCTGGGTCAGGAAGATCTCCTGGAATATGAAACAGCAACCCATTCCAGCATTCTTGCCTGGAGAATCCCATGGACAGAAGAGTCTGGTGGGCCTCAGTCCGTGGGGTCCCAAAGAGTTGGACACAACTGAATGACTGAGCACACACAGTATTTATTAAAATGTAACAGATCCTGCAAGAACAATCTCACATTTTAAAAAATAAAGTAGTATTAGTGGAATATAAGGATGTTGCCAGAGACATAGAATATTTTGACTTTTGGCAAATAATCTTTCAATTTTGTTAGAGACAGATAACTCAGGTAGAGATAAGTAAGTTTAAAATAAACATTACTAACTATACAAAAAAGTTTGTGTGCTTTGAGATTCTATACTTGGTTTATAGTGTTAAAATGTATTTATTTTTATTTGCATAAGGGTTAATTTGCCAAAAATCAACTGGAATTGATAACAATTGGAAACTGATCCTGTTTAGATACATAGTGTAGGATTTTAAATTAGATAAATAATTTGAAGGAAACAGCAATATCATACAAATTATTTTTAATATCAATAAACACAAATAATCACATGTAACTTCAAAATATGAAGCAAACCTTCACTTATGACTCTCAGAGAAAAACAAATTATTCTCCAATATGTCAGAAACTATCCTAGGTACTGTAAATACAAGCATTATATTCATGCCCTGAAGGCTTTCACAATTAGTGAGAGGGATGGACTTATATGAAATCCAAGACAGTACAGTGAAATGTGTGGGGCTAAACATTTCTACAAGGTGGAGTAAAAGAGCATAGAATTGGGAAATTAACTGTGTTGGGGGGTCAGTCAGAGAAAGGGGTCTATTTTGGAGTACAGTTTTACTGACTGAATGACATCTAACTTTCCTGCCAGCCCTGCTATTTATGATTCTACTAATGCTAGGGACTCACACTGATGAGACCGCTTACATTAAGTGTTTATTAAGGATATTTACAATTACTGATAGTGGTTAAGCATTGAATATACATATTAAATGTAAATCTATCATCTTGGGAAGCATCATGGGTTCAGAACTCCTCTCAACTTACATGCGAGCCTGTGTAAATAGCAAAATTAATTTGTTTTAATCACTAAAATTGATTTATGAACATGGCTGCCATCAAATCCTTAACATAGTTTATAACACAACTTGTTCCTCTGCTTGTTAGATCTGTCTCATTCTGTCAGTATGTCAATATTATTTATTTCTGAAATTGTCATCTTACACTTTAGGGATGTCCTTTAATCTGATCATTATGGCCCTGGATTTTAATTAAAGTATTGATTTCAACAGAGCAAAATATAGAGCCCTCTTCAGAGACTACTTTCAACTTAGACATCTCTTTAGTCAAGGAAATATGATTTAACTTGGTCAAACACTTTGCTAAGTGCATATAAACCTGTATCCTGATAATACTCTTAATAAGAGATTGATTTCATTTATTTCTGGAGATGTGTTTTAAGTGTATTAAGACTTTTTTATTTGATGTGAGATTAAAAAAAAAATTATCAGAAGAAATTTATTGTTGTTCAGTCACTCAGTTGTGTCTAACTCTTTGTGACCCCATGGACTGCAGCACGCCTGACTTCGCTGTCCTTCACCATCTCCTGGAACTTGCTCAAACTCATGTCCATTGAATCAGTGATGTCATCCAACCATCTCGTCCTTTGTTTTCCCCTTCTCCTTCTGCTTTCAATCTTTCCCAGGATCAGGATTTTTCTAATAAGGTGGCTTTTCACATCAGGCGGCCAAATTATAGAGTCACTCAAATGTAAACAGGGAAAAATGAGGATAATGTCAAATAACTCTTAAGAAGAATGACAGTAAACATCAGGAAAAATTGGATCAGAACATAAGTTCTCAAAAGCCAGCATCCAATCTCAGACCATCCATACCCTACCCCAATTACCTGAGGAAAATCTAAGAACTGAGGGCACAACCAGGAAAAGACATATTTTATTAATAAGACACTATTGTGTTAAATAAGTTAAAATATTTAATTCAAGTTTCAGAAGGGTCCCTCACTCAACTATACTTAAGTGGAGAAAGGCTTCCCCACCACCACTTCCTGCTGTGTAGACCAAAATTCACTGACAATTTTTTTTTTTTCTCTCTTTCTCCTGGGTTCAAGTCATTTAGTAAATGAAGATGAGGATAAAAAAAGCAGAGCAAAGAACAGTAAAATGTTGGGAGCACTTTTGTACCAGATGGAGGAACAGGGAATTTTAATGATGAGGACTCCATCTAATTGTTTTGGTCAAGATTCTTTATATCACCACTTCTGCTAACCAGAAAGTCATTTAGTGGTGTCCAAATCTTTTCAACCCCATGGACTATACAGTATATGGAAGTCTCCAGGGGATCTTTCCAACCCAGGGATTGAACCCAGGTTTCCTGAATTGCAGACAGATTCTTTACCAGCTGAGCCACAGATGGCAACCCACTCCAGTACATTTACCTGGAAAATTCCATGGACAGAGGAATCTGGTAGGCTACAGGCCATGGGGTCACAAAGAGTCAGATACGACTGTGCAACTTCACTTTCATTTTCACTTTCTGCTAACCAGAACCTTGGGCCTCAGTGGAGAACCTAGAAATTGGAAATTGGTTCTCCAGAAGTAGCCAGCAGAGAGAAATATATATATATATATACATTCTAGAATTGATTATGAATCATAAATACCAGAAATGGTAAATTGGTATTTGTGTTAATCAGCATTTGGATTCTGTGTGATGTTTCTCACAGCCACCAGTTTATTTGGAAACATTTGCCTTCTGGGCTTCCCAGGTGGCACTAGTGGTAAACAACCCAACTGCCAATGCCAGAGACACAGGAGATGTGGGTTCAGTCCCTGGGTTGGGAAGATCCCATGGAGGAAGGAATGACAACCCACTCTAGTACTCTTGCCTGGAGAATCCCATGGACAGAGGAGCTTGGCAGGCTACAGTCCATAGGGCCTCAAAGAGTTGGACACAACTGAAGTGACTTAGCACACATGCACCATTCTCCTAGCTAGAACTAGTGGATAATGAAGGTGCATGGGCCTATCACAGCGCTTGGCATATAGTAGTTTATCAAGTCAATAAACAAATATCAGTGAAATTTCATTTTGTTAAATTAAATAGCATAAAGTACATTAATAAAGATAAGCTAAGTCTTGTAACAAACTCCCAGTTCTCAATAATAAAATACAATTTTGTTTTTCATTAAAGATATATACTTCTTTAGGTTTGTCAGGGGGCTCAGGTCCACACCTGAATTCAGAACTGAATTTTATGCAAAGCCCATCCCTTTTACTTAGCTAAGAGCCCCTCCGGCATGCTCCCCCCTCCATGGGTGTAAAGGGGAACAGTATAGAGAAGACAGTCTCAGAAGCAGCCTAAGCCTCTTAACCAACACCTGGCATTCACGCTTACTCCATTGGTGAGTTCTGGTCACATGACTCAATCTAGGTGCAAGGTGATCTGGGTAATGTAGTTCAGCTATGTGCCTGAACGTTTTATATATATATTAAAAATATCTTTGGTCCTTACACATTTACATTTTGCCCAACTCTTCTTTGTTTCACTGGCTTTCTTAGAACATAGGAGTGTTAATGGCTTCTGTTATTTAACGTTCTGCTTCACAGACCAGACAGAATGACCATTCTCTGTTTTTCTGTCCTGTTACTCACCCAGCTCTAGTACAGAAATTGAACCTTGGGTAACTGGAGGTAATGCTGATGCCCTGTCATTATTCTGATTATGGGCTTTGAAGTTTGAAAGTTTTATGATCGAATCTAAATGCATCCTATATCAGAGGCTGTGGGTTTGACAAGGTATGCAAATAATCTACGCCTCAGTCTCAATTTCTGCATATTGGGAAAAATGTTACCTGATTCATGGGACTTTTGTCTGGTTACAAGGAAGTAATCAAAATAAAACCCAAAGAGCACTCTTAGCATTTTATAAATATATCCACATTATGAGATATTGTGGAGAATTGTGTGGTCTCAACCATTTATAATATATTTACAGTGAATGAATCATCACTAGGGATAAAGCACCTGCAAATCTCTTTTCATTTCTTTTGATCTTTTCCTAAATTTACTTCTTTTATTGCCTAGAATGCATATGTCATGTGCTCATGGATGAAGGGTTCAATAAGAAATCTAAGTGGTAAATAGCCTCATCTCGAAAAGATGCAGGTGTTGTGACTGAGCAAGAGGGAAATAGAATAATTTCAAGAGTATGATCCAGGTTCTGTAGCAGAGGATGCTCATGAAGTACTAGGGTGAAGATTGGCCCCTTCTGCAGAGTGCACAATCCGTGACTGCATTCAGACCCTCTCTCCTCTTAAAACTCAGAGCCAATGGCAGGCTCAGGGTAAGCCCAGGCAGCATTTGAGGGTCCTCTCCACAATTAATGGGCACATAACAAAAGAACCCTTCTTTACAGTAATATTTTTACTCAATTTAGAATCCAATAAAGTATTTCCCTTAATGATGTTAGCCATCCCAACTTTTATTACCAGATAGGATATAACTATCCTCTTTTCACTTAATTTACAGGCCTCATTAGCATCTTTGCCTTTTCACTGTGATTGCAAATCTCCGAAGAATTGAGAGCTCTCTGAACAGAGGAAGAATTATTATGAAATACTGTTCACCCTGGCAGTCCTGAGCACAGACTGATTTATGATGGTGAATCCCCACTGAGGTGAACAGAATTTGGGGTAAATGAAGGGTTCTAAGGAAGCTCTCTTAACAGTTCTCAGACTCGGGGTCATGGTTTAATATGGCGCCTGTTGCTTATTGCACAAGAGCATGAAGGAATCTCAGGAGGAAAAAACCTCTAGCAATAACCAACTTGAGAATGTAAGTTCTGCCACCTGGAAAGTAATTGTATCCCTTTATTGGAAATGAAAAGCTAGAGCAAGTCTTAAATATTCCAGCTGGTATACGTTTTCCTCCCTCCCAGGGGATGACTTTCACCCGTTGTCTGCACAGTCAACCAGTTAAGTGGAACAGGACTTGCATCACTAGTTTCCATTCTTTTTCTGACAAAAAGATCACATCTCCACGTTTTTCCAGGCACGACGCTGATTTGCTGTAATGATTCTTAGCCAGAAGATCAAAAGTACCAGGTTAACAATTGCCCTTAGGTCTAGAAGAAAGAACTGACTTTCAGAGCTCACGTTGTCATTAGCAATGAGTGTTTACAGTATCCCACAGTGCTGTGCTATTATATTAGGTCTTATATCATTTTCACAGTTCAGTTCCTTTACAAAGTGAACTAGGATGGTGATGATAGGAGAGAGAAAAATTTTAATGCAAAATAAGAGTTAACTCCTGCTTAAAGGAGAACACTTTCTAAAGGCAGAGGGGCATATTGGAGTGCTTTCTATTCACTGGAAGGAACCTGGTTTGCAGAACAATTAAGAACACATACAAGACTGCTGAGTGCCTGTGAAAGAAACCAGATTGCTTCAGAAAAATGTCTACTCAAAGACTTAGGGTAAGCAAGCCATAAAGTGTTTCATATGTGTTCCTTGAACTCATTCAGCTCTGCTTTACTAAAGCTGCCAAGGGGCCTCTATGTGATGCATAAATTACTATTGAGTTTTATAAATTAAGAAAACAAGTTGACGGGGTTCAATACTTTAATGAGAATTAGTTGTCAGATGCCCAAAGTTAAGAAAAAAAAAAAAAATCCTTGCATTTTCTACCCTTCATTTTCAGGCTGAAGAGAAGCAATCATGTCTCATTCTGAGTAGAGTTAATGGAGTGTGGGTAATTGAGTGGGAATTTTGCACCCACCAGAACTAGAGGTTTTCTCCTGACACTCCTAGAAGCTTTGTACCTTGTTTCCAAAGCTCTTTACAAATCATCATAAAAGAGAAATGATCTCTGAAGCACTTAAAGCCTTTCCTACACCCACTTTTCCAATAAATCTTAAACACATCTTTCATTTTGATCACAGAAATGCAAATTTTCTGACAGGCAAACTGCAGCATGACTAAGTCCAAATGGAACACAGTACATTTACTCAAGTGGAAAGGATAAAGCCATGAAACATAATGCAATGAAACATAATGGAATTCACTCAACTTTAACTTCCAAAACCGTGTGTGCTTTCCATTATCAGCTTATTGCTTAGTGTTGGATTTGCACATATTATTTTGAAATGATTAAACCAGTTAGAAAGAAAAATAATGTTTATACACTGCAGGTAATTTAATGCATTTGTTTCTCCTTACATGTATTTTTCTTCTTTTTCTATAGCTTTGACTTGTAAGAAAGCTGCATTTGATAGGAGTAAAGTAATTCCAAACTAATCAGGGATATAGGTTCTAATTTTTATTAGGCTGGATGGAAATGTGGGGTCTAGTATCTTCCCAGTGTGCAGGATGATGGTTGCTAGGCAGCCTCCTGTTTGCAGAAAAAAGAAATAATTTCTTTATCTACCGACAAATTCAACCATGCCTTGTCCTCTGTGTTTCCATCTGAATTTCTGTGGTGGGACAGGGTTGCTGAGCAGCAGGGTTTCACGTGTGATTAACATCCTCCCTATTTATGAGAGTCACACTGCTGCACAAGAGTAAAAGTGTGAGCACAATAGGGCATCACTAAAACAGATGGTTATTAGCCAGAGAAGTCAGATGATAACATCTGAGAGGCTTAAGAGCTGCATTATGGATATTTTCATTGAATTTTTTTGTCATCGAAGTATTACATACACAATAGCTTAAAAAGCTAAATTAGTATACATAGTAGATTATTGGGGCTTCCCTGGTGGCTCAGACAGTAAAAAATCTCCCTGCAATGCAGGAGACCTGAGTTTGATCCCGGGGTCAGGAAGATCACCTGGACAAAGGAATAGTTACCCCCTCCAGTATTCTTGCCTGGAGAATCCCATGGACAGAGGAGGCTTCCAGGCTATAGTCCGTGAGGTCACAAACAGTTGGTCATGACTGAGTGAATTAACACTTTCATAGCTAAAGGGTTCTCTACTGCATCACTTCCTCCCCTTATATCTTCCTCTCCAAAAGCAATCTATCAACTAAGCTCTAGCTGTTTAGTCCTAATAAATATATATGTTATGAATAAATTACTGTCTTGTTGGATTTACTGATTTTAAGTGTTGTCTACTAATGCCCTGTTAGAGTAAATGAGGGTAGCCGTTGCCATTGCCAACTCCGTTATCTGTGCCACTCATTCTCCTGTTATAAAGCCATTAAATTTGGGAGTTAAGCAGTATTCAGCGTCTATATTATTGTCATTTTGTCATAAATGGATCACATTTGTTTTCAGTTTGTCCTGAAGTTAAATATTTTTTGTTTGTTTGTTTTATTTGCTGCAGCTTCTTTGTACACATTACATCTTCCAACATCTTCAATTATCCTCTCAGTACAATTTTCCCAAAATAAAATTCAGGAAACCACGAATTCTGAATTATCCTGGAGACTTCTCTCGAGTCTCTAAATTTGCTCCTAGCTTTCCACTTTCGAGTTCCCTTTACTACTGTCATCATAAGTCGAATAACTTATTTTCTGTATGTGAAGTTTCTTTCTCATTTTAGTTTACGCAGAGCATGCTGCTAAGTCGCTTCAGTCGTGTCCGACTCTGTGCGACCCCATAGACGGCAGCCCACCAGGCTCCCCCGTCCCTGGGATTCTCCAGGCAAGAACACTGGAGTGGGTTGCCATTTCTTTCTCCAGTGCGTGAACCTGAAAAGTGAAAGTGAAGTCGCTCAGTCGTGTTGGACTCAGAAGCGACCCCATGGGCCGCAGCCCACCAGGCTCCCCCGTCCCTGGGATTCTCCAGGCAAGAGTCCCGGAGGGGGGTGCCATCGCCGTCTCCGTACGCGGAGCACATCCTGAAGCAACCTCATGGAGTTGGAATGGCCACTGAGGCCAGAGCGGAGGTGATGGCGGCTCGCACTCTTCCTCCTACACCAACTTCCCCAGGATGCGCTGAATGTCCCCCACGCCTGGGGCAGGGCTCACTTTCAGGCTCCTTTCACACTGTCCTCCCCACATTCCCTTTGCTTAGCTCGTGGGTTGAGTGTCCCTTTTTTGGTGTAGCGAGTCTCCCCCTTTCCTGGTATATTTCTTCCATTGGGGAAAAACATCTCAAATAGTTTTCTAGAAAAGGAAAGAAGGGAGAGAAATGTTTACAAATCTTAAATCTTGAGGATTCCTTTATTCTATGCTCATGCTTGGCTGAGTTTGACTAGATATCTAAGTTGTAAATCATTTTCTGTCTATATTTGAAGGCACTGTCCCACTGACTTGGCTTCCAGGGTTGCTGTTAGAAGTCTGATACATTCTATTCCTTGAGTCTTACATTTGTTCTTCCTTACTCTCCAGAAATTTTAACATTTTTTTAAGATAGGTGTTCTGAAATGTTACTATACAGTGTCAATATGCATCTACTTACTTAAATTTTGCTAGTTACTGCTGATAAGAAAACTCAGGATTTAGAAGATAACTGTGGAAGTATAGGCACCTTTTAAAATGACTAGGTAAATCTGAACAGAAGCAAAGTTCAGAAGTATTTGGTCTTAGACAAGCAGTAGAACAGATCAGATATTGCTTGAACTCCTCAGTACTGTCTATAAACTGTATGCAACCTTACCTTTACCTTGCCTTCTTATCAGGCGTAATGAATCATATTCTTCCCCATTTTTCCTTCTCTCACATATGGTTGTTTCCTATAGCATTCAGCATCTCAGTGCACTTTATTTTGTTAAGAATCAATGTTATTGTTCATTAAGCAACTACAGTAATCCAAGTACTCTAGACATGCTAGCCCATTAGGTGATAGCTGCTAATTACAATATTTTGCAACTGTAAAAAGAGGCTCAAAGAAATAAACTAGCGTGTAGAATAACTCAGCAAATAAAAGACAAAAGCAAAGTTTACATACAATCCTGTCTGATTTCAAGGCCTGTCCTTTACTTACTCTTTCTTTACTTCCTTTCTCAAAAACTACAAATTAATTATAGATGTGTTCAATTTGCAGAATGAAAAGTTATGATTTGTTTATCAAGTTTATGAATGATATACATTTGAAAGCATTAGTTTACAAAGCCAATAATATAATCTAGATTTAAAATTATGTTTAAGAGTTTGCACAGATCAGCAGGATTAGGTTAATGTGGATAAATGGATCTTCCAGCATTCACTTGCCTAAGCTTCAGGCTCCTAAAAGCTGGAGTGGTTTGTTATGATCTTGGCAAAGTATTTAAAAAAATTGAAATTTTTAAAAATATTAAACACAATTGTTTCTTGATGTAAAATCTCAATTCTAGGTTATTTAACTCCAGAGTATTTGTGAGGGTTTTAATCTTCAAATGATGATCTTTCATATACCAAAAGCAATGCTTATCTGGAGGGTAAGTTGGATTAGTAATAATTTACATTCTGCAGGCAGAGGTGAAGAAGGCTCTTCTGCTAAAAGAAATAACGTGTTATTACTCTAAACTTTTTCAAGAGAAAAGTGCTTGTTATAGAAATAAGTCATTCCATTGCTGAAAGAATAATGCTTGGAAATGTGCCTGTGGACAATAAATCACTTATTAGAAACTGAAAAATAAATCTCTGTATGCATTGCTGTGTGACCACTCTTCAAACCACAGTCTCACATGGAAAGAGAGGTATGTTGAGCCTCTGAAGCACTGGTTCTAAAAATATGTACATATAAAGCCTCTCCTCAGTCTCTTCTAAAATGAAATCAAGATCAATAAATTATATTGTGATGTTGAGCTATGTAAACGGAACTGGAAACATTTATGTTGACAAGAATTATATCAACAGAGGTCATAAATGGTTTAGAGTGAAATTTAAGGCTATGTACAAGTGCAGAAAGGATGATTCTTTTTTCAGAACTCTAGACTTTACAACTAAAGGAGCTAATATACCTATTTAGCTGATGTTAGATATATGTTTTACCAATAAGGTGCCTATCAAATACTGAAGTTCCATTTTATATATGCTCATATGAATGAACAAGAAAATTCTATGATGATTTAATTTGTATGTAGTTATAAGAATTCAAAAAGAAATATAAAATCCTTTTTGTGAAGAGATTCTTAACCTAATCATCCATCTTTGTCTCTAGTAGAGTATGAACTGAATTTTCTTTGGATATCATGATGCCATTCTGGGCACTTGTGAGATAAATTTCTATTTTTAGTTCTCTGTTTTTATAAGACTTTTCATGTTGGTATTATTTTACTTAAATATCTTTCTTTCTGTCCACCTCCCTCTTTCCATCTGTCATACTACCAATCAGAATTTACCCACAGTAAGTTGGGTTAGATAGTGTGCCTGAAGAACTATGGATGGAGGTTCATGACATTGTACAGGAGGCAGGGGTCAAGATCATCCCCAGGAAAAATAAATGCAAAAAGGCAAAATGGTTGTCTGAGGAGGGCTAAGAAATAGCTGTGGAAAGAAGAGAAGCTAATGGCAAAGGAGAAAAGGAAAGATATACCATTCTGAATTCAGAGTTCATAAGAATAGCAAGGACAGATAAGAAAACCTTCCTCAGTGATCAATGAAAAGAAATAGAGGAAAACAATAGAAAGGGAAAGACTAGAGATCTCTTCAAGAAAATTAGAGATACCAAGGGGACATTTCATGCAAAGATGGGCACAATAAAGGACAGAAACAATATGGACCTAACAGAAGCAGAAGATATTAAGAAGAGGTGGCAAGAATACACAGAAGAACTATACAAAAAAAGATCTTCATGACCCACATAACCACAATGTTGTGATCACTCACCTAGAGCCAGACATCCTGCAATGTGAAGTCAAGTGGGACTTAGAAAGCATCACTATGAACAAAGCTAGTGGATGTGATGGAATTCCAGCTGAGCTATTTCAAATCCTAAAAGATGATGCTGTGAAAGTGCTGCACTCAATATGCCAGCAGATTTGGAAAACTCACCATGACCGCAGGACTGGAAAAGATCAGTTTTCATTCCAATCCCAAAGAAATGCAATGCCAAAGAATGTTCAAACTACTGCACAATTGCACCCATCTCACATACTAGCAAAGTAATGCTCAAAATACTCCAAGCCAGGCTTCAACAGTTCATGAACCATGAACTTCCAGATGTTCAACCTGGATTTAGGAAAGGCAGAGGACCAGAGATCAAATCACCAACATCCATTGGATCATCAAAAAAGTGGGAGAGTTCCAGAAAAAAAAAAATCTACTTCTGCTTTATTGACTATGCCAAAGCCTTTGACTGTGTGAATCACAACAAACTGTGGAAAATTCTTCAAGAGATGGGAATACCAATCACCTGACCTGCCTCCTGAGACATCTGTATGCAGGTCAAGAAGCCACAGTTAGAACTGAACATGAAAAAAAACAAACTGGTGTGAAATCAGGAAAGGAGTATGTCAAGGCTGTATATTGTCCCCCTGTTTATTTAAGTTATATGCAAAGTACATCATGTGAAATATCAGGCTGGGTGAAGCACAAGCTGGGATCAGGTTTACCAGGAGAAATATTAATAACCTCAGATATGCAGATGCCACCATCCTTATTGAAGAAAGCAAAGAAGAACTAAATAGCCTCTTGATAAAAGTGACAGAGGAAAGTGAAAACGTTGGCTTCAAAGTCAACATTCAGAAAATGAAGATCATGGCATCTGGTCCCATCTCTTCATGGGAAATAGATGGAGAAACAGTGGAAACAGTGTCAGACTTTATTTTTTGGGGGGGCTCCAAAATCACTGCAGATGGTGACTGTAGCCATGAATTAAAAGCCATGAAATTGCTCCCTGGAAGAAAAGCCATGGCCAACCTAGACAGCATATTAAAAAGCAGAGACATTACTTGGTCAACAAAGGTCCATCTAGTCAAAGCTATGGATTTTCCAGAAGTCATGTATGCATTTGAGAGGTGAATTGTAGAGAAAGCTGAGGGCTGAAGACTTGATGCTTTTGAACTGTGGTGTTGGAAAAGACTCTTGAGAGTCCCTTGGACTGCAAGGAGATCCAACCAGATAATCCTAAAGGAAATCAGTCCTGAATGTTCACGGGAAGGACTGATGCTGAAGCTGAAGCTCCAATACTTTGGCCACCTGATGTGAAGAATTGACTCATTGGAGACCTTGATGCTGGCAAAGATTGAAGGCAGGAGGAGGAGGGGACGACAGAAGATGAGATGTTTGATGGCATCACAGACTCGATGAACATGAGTTTCAGCAAACTCTGGAAGTTGGTGATGAGCAGGAAAACCTGGCGTGCTGCAACTTATGGGGTCGCAAAGTGTCAGACACGACTGAGTGAACTGAAGTTGAGTTATGCATAGTTCTGGCCTTAATATAAATACAAGTGAACACGTAGAAAAGTCACAAATTCTCACCATTTCTCCTTCTCTCTAATGAAGAATTTGTCTACATCACTGGTTCTCAATCTTTGGGAGACTTGAAATTTATAATAAAATAAGCAATATCTATCAATTGTTCTCCTTCCATTCTGCTTTATTTGGGTCTTGCTCAGAATCCAGAGACAGACCTTTTTTAGACTCATTAAACTAATCCATGGATTTTTTTTCCTATCTTAAAGTGTATATAAATCCCCCTTGATGCAGATTCTATACATTCAGTCTGGGGAGTGAGCTGAGATTTTCACATTTCTAACAAGTTGTCAGAAATTTTTAATACTGCAGAGCCAAAAGTGTCATTTTATTAAAGAGCTAAATCATCTTTAAGAATAATTTCAGGGGAAGGAATAATAAAACACAGAAAGAAAGGAAAGAATAATGAAAGGATAGAAGGAAGGATAAAGGAAAGAAAAGAAACATATAATTAATGTATTTTTATAGCTTATAAAGGCCTGACTTATCAGAAAAAACTGAAGAACTAGACATAAAATGTAAATAATGGAAAAAAGTTTGCCTCAAATAATAGTTCATATTGTTAGAAAGTTCATATTGTTAAAATATTCCACTAGAAAGAATATTTCACAGTGTTATACACGTGTGTTTTGTATATAAAATGTTATTCTATTTTATTAAATGAACTTTTCAAAATCTCTAAAATTAATCATGAAGTTTGTGTATTAAGATGGTTGCATCTATGTGTCAACTAGTAGAGTATTTTGGGATGAGATTGACCTTTAAATCAATGAGTTGGATAATGCTGAGTAATGCAGATCACTCTTCTTATGTGGGTGGGCCTCATCCAATGAGCTGAAGGACATAAGAGAACAAAAGTCTTAAGCAGAGAGAGTTCTCAAGTAGTGAACCTTCATACCTCATCTATGCCATCTGCTGTCCTAGGGCATCAGGGTGATGCAACTTAGACTGGAATTATCTATTAGCTTTCCTGGGTTTCCAGCCTGATGGAACATACTACAGATTTTGGATTTGCCAGCCCCCATAATTATGCAAGTCAATTTCTTATTCTCTCTCTGTAGATAGATAGATAGATCTCACTGATTCTGTTTTCCTGGAGTGGTGGTGGTGGTTTAGATGCTAAGTCATGTCCAGCTCTTGAAATCCCATTGACTGTAACCTGCTGAACCTGCCCTAATACAGATTTTGGTACAAAATTAGGGTGGGGTATGTCACAATGTCCCTTTTACAGTGAACAGTAACTTTTTCCAAAAGGTTCTTCCAAAGCCAAAAAGGAAACAGTAATAACCCATGGGACTTGAGATTTTGGAGGTGACATGTTCCTTATTTGGGTACGTTAATCCAGCTCTTTCACCTTGCTAGGTAAAAGCTACTAGTGTTGAGTGAGACTCAGAGCAAGGATAGGCTCTGCAGACTGCTGGGCATGCTGTTCTGCTTCTTGGGCCATAAGATCAGCAGATCCAAGAGTACCTGAGCATCAGCACCAGGAAAGACGCTGCGTGGAGCCCTTATCTCCTGTAGCTGAATCACAGAAAATGTTGTTTTGAGTCTGGAACTAAGCCCTGCCACTCTCCACAGATACCTACCCTCTTCTTAGGACACAGTTTGGTGTCTGCTATTGGGCCTTGGTAGAGGTTTAATGCTTGACAGTGGGCCACCAGGTGACCACACGACCTGAGCTGCCCACCATGAACACGGGTATTATCTAACCCAAGAAGCCATGAAGTCAGTGGTGGAGTAGCCCTCTAACACCAAATGGAAGAGGTGTGTAGGTGGTCAGGCTACAGTAGACGATGAAGGCACAAGCAACGTATGTGTGGGTACTCAGTCGTGACTGACTCTTTGTGACTCTATGAACCGTAGCCCACCAGGCTCCTCTGTCCATGGGATTTCCGAGGTAAGAATACTGGAGTGGGTTGCCGTTTCCTTCTCCAGGGGACCTTCCTGACCCAGGGATCAAACCCACGTCTTTTAATTCTCCTGCATTGGCAGGTATGTTCTTTATCATTAGCACCACTGGGGAAGGCACAAGCAAGCCACATGAAAAAGTGGCCCAAAGACCCATGGGCCACTCTCCTGTTACACTTCCTTCTCTCTCCCAGCCTCACCCAGAGCTTCATTGGGCTCTCCTTGTGACCAGTTTACAGAAGGAAAGAAGACACAGGCTTGATTTATACGTGATTCTGTACACCATGCAGGCACTAACAAAAGAGTGGACAGCTAAGGCATCATGACACCTTGTGGGGACATGCTTGAAGGACACTGGTGAGGAAAAATCCCCCTAGTGGAAAGAACATCAAGCACTGTATCTGACTGTTGATTTTGCATGAAAGGAAAAATGAACAGATGTGCAATTGTATGCTGACTCATGGACTCTGACCAATGGTTTATCTGGATAGTCAGGGAAACATCCATGGAAAGAATACAATTGCAAGACTGGTGACAAGGAAGACTGGGGAAGAGGAATGTAGATTTTTTTTGTTCACTCAGAATGGACAAAAATGTGGACAAAATGTGAAGTGGGTATTTTGAGTGGACAAAAATGTGAAGATGCTTGTTCCCTGTTCACCAATGACCAACCTCAACAGAGGAGGATTTTAATAATCAAGTGAAGAGTGTGACTTTTCAGTGGATATGAACCTGTCTTTTTCCCCAGCCACTCCTGTCATCACCTGGTGGGCCCCTGAACAAAGTGGCCAAGATAGCAGAGATGGAGATTAAGCACAGACTCAGTCACATGGACTGCCCCTCACCAACGCTGAACTGGCTGTGGTCACTGCTGGAGACCCAATGTACCAGCTACAAAGACCAACACTGGGACCCCCATATGATGCCATTTCCCAGGGTGATCAGCCAGCCACCTGGTGGCAAGTTTATTACACTGGACCTCTTCCATCCAAAAACAGGAAGCACTTTGCTCTTAATTGAAGAGGATATGAATTTATTTTCCCTGAACACAGTGTTTCTGGCAACACTACTATCTGAATTTACAGACTCCTTATGATATTTAATGTTGCACTATTTCTGATAACTCATTTCACAGCAAATGAAGAACAGCATTGAACTACTGCTCCTAGAGTTCACTATTTTTACTATGTTTTCACTATCCTGAAGGAGCAGCCTTGAGAGAAATTAAATTGGCATTTTGAAGACTCATTTATAATCTCAGCCAATGGAAATACTTTGCAGATATGGGGAGAGTTTCTCCAGGAGACATGTGCTTTAAATCATCATCCAAAATGTGTTTCTTCTCCAGTATCCAGGATTGATGGGTCCAGGACTCACTGGGTGGAAATGGGAGGGGCATTACTCACCATTACCCCTGGTCACCTACCAGCACAAGCACTGCTTTCTCTCCTCATTACCTTAAACTTTGATAACCTAGATGTCCTGTTACATAGGAATAAAAAACATGATAAAGCCTCAGTTGAACCAGAAGTGAAGGCTTCTCTCCAGCCACTTTGGATTCCTCATGCCTGTGAATCAACAAGTTAAAAAGGCATTACTCTGCTGGCTTGGGTACTGATCCTGGCTACCAGGGGAAATTGGATGGCTATTCCACAATAGATGTAAGGATGTGGATGTCTGGGAAACAAGATCCTGAGAGTGTTTCTTTGTGTTATCATGCCCTGTGGTTAAGATCAATAGAAAGCTACAACAATCCAATCCAGAAAGGACTACTAGTGGCCAAGACCATTCATGAATGAAGGGCTGGGTTATGCTACCAGGAAAAGAAGTATAACCAGCAAGGTGCTTGTTGAAGCAAAGGGTAGTTATGAAGGAAGTTAGTTATAAATAACAACTACAGACACATGATCCATGTCAGAAATGAAGATAGTAATTGTCATGAACATTTCCTCCTTATTTTGTTATGAATATGCATGAGACTTAAATGTCCATTTGTTATTTTGTTTGTTTGTTTGTTTCTTCTTTATCCCCTTACAGATTAACATAAGATATACTGATTTGATGTGATGGTATTTAAGAATCTTATAATTTTCATCATAGTATTGTAGTTTTGATTTTTCAAAGAGAAGAGTAAACGTCATCCAAAGATTTTTCATCCTCTTCTGGGAAAAGTGTTAGTACATTTTCAGTTGTACACAGGGCTTCTCAAATGGTGCTTACAAAGAGCTGAGAAAACAAGAGAAGCTAAAGGCAAAGGAGAGAAGGGAAGATACACCCATCTGAGATGTAAGATTAGCAAGGAGAGATAAGAAAGCCTTCCTCAGTGATTAATGCAAAGAAATAGGGGGGGGGGGGGGAAGAATGGAAAAGACTAGAGACCTCTTCAAGAAAATTAGTGAAACCAAGGGAACATTTCATACAAAGATGGGCACAATAAAGGACAGAAATGGTATGGACCTAAAAGAAGCAGAAGATCTTAAGAACAGGTGGCAAGAATATACAGAAGAACTGCACAAAAAAGATCTCCACAACCCAGATAATCATGAAGGTGTGATCACTCACCTAGAGCCAGATATCCTGGAATGTGAAGTCAATGAAGCATCACTACGAACAAAGCTAGTGGAGGTGATGGAATTTCAGCTGGGATATTTCAAATACTAAAAGATGATGCTGTGAAAGTGCTGTACTCAATATGTCAGTAAATTTGGAAAACTCAGCAGTGGCCACAGGCCTGGAAAAGGTCAGTTTTCATTCCAATCCCAAAGAAAGGCAATCCCAAAGAATGTTCAAACTACCGCACAATTGTACTCGTCTCACATGCTAGCGAAGTAATGCTCAAAATCCTCCAAGCCAGGCTTCAACAGTACCTGAACTGTGAACTTCCATATGTTCAAACTGGATTTAGAAAATTCAGAGGAAGCAGAGGTCATATTGCCAGTTTCCACTGGATCACAGAAGAAGCAAGAGTCCCCCAAAAAATTTACTTCTGCTTTATTGACTATGCCAAAGCCTTTGATTGTGTGGATCACAATAAACTGTGGAAAATTCTGAAAGAGATGGGAATACCAGACTACCTGACCTGCCTCCTGAGACAACTGTATGCAGGTCATAAAACAACAGTTACAGCCGGACATGGAACAATGGACTGCTTCCAAATCGGGAAAGGAGTACATCAAGGCTATATGTTGTCACCCAGCTTATTTAATTTACATGCAGAGTACATCATGAGAAATGCCAGGCTGGATGAAGTACAAGCTGAAATCAAGATTGCTGGAAGAAATATCAATAACTTCAGATATGCAGATGACACCACCCTTATGATAGAAAGTGAAGAAGAACTAAAGAGCCTCTTGATGAAAGTGAAAGAGGAGAATGAAAACTGCTTAAAACTCAACATTCAGAAAACTAAGAGCATGGCATCTGGTTCCATCAATTCATGGCAAATAGATGGATAAACAATGGAAACAGTGACAGAATTTATCTTCTCAAGCTCTAAAATCACTGCAGATGGTGACTACAGCCTCAAAATTAAAAGATCCTTGCTCCTTGGAAGAAGTTATGACTAAGATAGACAGCATGTGAAAAAGCAGAGACATTACTTTGTCAACAAAGGTCCATCTAGTCAAGGTGATGGTTTTCCCCGTAGTCAGGTATGGATGTGTGAGCTGGACCATAAGGAAAGCTGAGCACTGAAGAATTGATGCTTTTGAAAATGTGGTGTTGGAGAAAACTCTTGAGAGTTTTTGGACTGCAAGGAGATCAAACCATTCAATCCTAAAGGAAATCAGTCCTAAGTATTCATTGGAAGGACTGATGCTGAAGCTGAAACCAATACTTTGGTCATCTGATGTGAAGACCTGACTCATTGGAAAAGACCCTGATGCTGGGAGGGATTGAGGGCAGGGGGAGAAGGGGACGACAGAGGATGAGATGGCTGGATGGCATCACGGACTCAATAGACATGAGTTTGAGTAAACTCCGGGAGTTAGTGATGGACAGGGAGGCCTGGCGTGCGTGATTCATGGGGTCACAAAGAGTAGGACACGAGTGAGCGACTGAACTGAACTGAACTGAACTGAATTGAAGAAGATACCTTGGCTTCCCAGGTGCCTCAGTGATAAAGGACTTGCCTGCCAATGCAGGAGATATAAGAGATGCAGGTTCAATTCTTACGTCAGGAAGATCCCCTGGAGAAGGGCATGGCAACCCGCTCCAGTATTCTTGCCTGGAGAATTCCATGGACAGAGGAGCCTGGCAGGCTACAGTCCGTATGGTTACAAACAGTCAGACACCACTTAGGCAACTTACAAGCATACATGCAAGGAGATGATTATGGGTGCCAAGGTGACAAAATGTGGACTTACGATCACTAATTTTATGTGTCAAATGAAAGAATGTTTTGGGGTGAGATTTATATTTAAATTTGTTAACATCCAGTGAACTGATTGCATTCTATAATGTGCGCGAGAATCATCCAGCAAGTTGAAGCCTTGAATGGAACATAAACAGGGGCCACTTGAATCAGAAAGGAATTTTTTCTGCATCAGAGTTTGTCCTGGGTCTCCAGCCTGCTGGCCCACACTGCAGATTTGGACTTATCAGTCTCTACAATTACCTAAACCGATTTCTTACAAATAATCTTTCAGTTCAGTTCAGTCACTCAGGCGTGTCCAACTCTTTGCGACCCCATGAATCGTAGCACACCAGGCCTCCCTGTCCATCACCAACTCCCAGAGTCCACCCAAACCCATGTCCATCGAATCAGTGATGCCATCCAGCCATCTCATCCTCTGTCGTCCCCTTCTCCTCCTGTCCCCAATCCCTCCCAGCATCAGGGTCTTTTCCAATGAGTCAACTCTTCACATAATGTGGCCAAAGTATTGGAGTTTCAACTTCAGGATCATTCCTTCCAATGACGCCCAGGACTGATCTCCTTTAGGATGGACTGGTTGCATCTCCTTGCAGTCCAAGGGACTC
The DNA here is from genome assembly GCF_019320065.1 of Cervus canadensis. Classification (NCBI taxonomy): domain Eukaryota; kingdom Metazoa; phylum Chordata; class Mammalia; order Artiodactyla; family Cervidae; genus Cervus; species Cervus canadensis. The sequence continues at coordinate 2,286,775 of NC_057388.1, forward strand.
TCAAGAGTCTTCTCCAACACCACAGTTCAAAAGCATCAATTCTTCGGTGCTCAGCTTTCTTCACAGTCCAACTCTCACATCCATACATGACTACTGGAAAAACCATAGTCTTGACTAGATGGATCTTTGTTGACAAAGTAATGTCTCTGCTTTAAAACATGCTATATAGGTTGATCATTACTTTCCTTCTAAGGAGTAAGTGTTTTTTAATTTCATGGCTGCAATCACAATCTGCAGTGATTTGGGAGCCCAGAAAAATAAAGTCAGCCACTGTTTCCACTGTTTCCCCATCTATTTGCCATGAAGTGATGGGACCAGATGCCATGATCTTAGTTTTCTGAATGTTAAGCTTTAAGCCAACTTTTTCACTCTCCTTTTTCACTTTCATCAAGAGGCTCTTTAGTTCCTCTTCACCTTCTGCCACAAGGGTGGTGTCATCTGCATATCTGAGGTTATTGTAATTTCTCCCAGCAATCTTGATTCCAGCTTGTGCTTCTTCCAGCCCAGGATTTCATGTGCATCACGTTTCACAGTGTCATCTTTAAGGATTTGAAAGAGCTCAACTGGAATTCCATCACCTCCACTAGCTTTGTTTGTAATGATGCTTGCTAAGGCCCACTTGACTTCACATTCCAGGATGTCTGGCTCTAGGTCAGTGATCACAGCATCGTGATTATCTGGGTTGTGACGATCTTTTTTGTACAGTTCTTCTTTGTATTCTTGCCACCTCTTTTTGATATTTTCTGCTTCTGTTAGGTCCATACCATTTCTATCCTTTATCGAGCTCATCTTTGCCTGGAATGTTCCCTTGGTATCTCTAATTTTCTTGAAGAGATCTCTACTCTTTCCCATTCTGTTGTTTTCCTCTAGTTCTTGGCATCGATCCCTGGGGAAAGCTTTCTTATCTCTCCTTGCTATTCTTTGGAACTCTGCATTTAAATGGGAATACCTTTCCTTTTCTCCTGTGTTTTTTATTTCTCTTCTTTTCAAAGCTATTTGTAAGGCCTCCTCAGACAGCCATTTTGCTTTTTTGCATTTCTTTTCCATGGGGATGGTCTTGATCCCTGTCTCCTATACAATGTCATGAACCTCCGTCCATAGTTCATCAGGCACTCTGTCTATCAGATCTAGTCCCTTAAATCTATTTCTTACTTCCACTGTATAATCATAAGGGATTTGATTTAGGTCATACCTGGATGGTCTAGTAGTTTTCCCTATTTTCTTCAATTTCAGTATGAATTTGGCAATAAGGAGTTCATGATCCAAGTCACATTCAGCTCCCGGTCTTGTTTTTGCTGACTGTATAGAGCTTCTCCAACTTTGGCTGCAAAGAATATAATCAGTCTGATTTTGGTGTCGACCATCTGGTGATGTCCATGTGTAGAGTCTTCTCTTGTGTTGTTGGAAGAGGGTGTTTGCTATGACCAGTGTGTTCTCTTGGCATAACTCTATTAGCCTTTGCCCTGCTTCATTCTGTACTCCAAGGCCAAATTTTCCTGTTACTCCAGGTGTTTCTTGACTTCCTACCTTTGCATTCCAGTCCCCTATAATGAAAAGGACATCTTTGTTGGGTGTTACATCTAAAATGTCTTGTAGGTCTTCATAGAACCATTCAACTTCAGCTTCTTCAGCATTACTCATTGGAGCACAGGCTTGGATTACCGTGATATTGAATGGTTTGCCTTGGAAACAAACAGAGATCATTCTGTTGTTTATGAGATTGCATCCAAGTACTGCATTTTGGACTCCTTTTTTGAACCATGATGGCTACTCCATTTCTTCTAAGGGATTCCTGACCACAGTAGTAGATATAATGGTCATCTGAGTTAAATTCACCTATTCCAGTCCATTTTAGTTCACTGATTCCTAGGATGTCAATGTTCACTCTTGCCATCTCCTGTTTGACCACTTCCAATTTGCCTTGATTCATGGACCTAACATTCCAGGTTCCTATGAAATATTGCTCTTTACAGCATCAGACCTTGCTTCTATCACCAGTCCCATTCACAACTGGGTGTTGTTTTTGCTTAGGCTCCATCCCTTCATTCTTTCTGGAGTTATTTCTCCACTGATCTCCAATTGATCTCCAATATGCCCAACCTATTGGGTACCTACCAACCTGGGGAGTTCCTCTTTCAGTATCCTATCACTTTACCTTTTCATACTGTTCATACTGTTTTATTTCATACAAATAATCTTTACATATGTGCATATCCTATTGGTTTGTGACTCCAGAGAACTCTGACAAATACAACTATTGATATCCACAGGAAGCATCCATCCTTGTTAGCAAACTCTCCTGTTCCCCTCTCCCCTGGGCCCTCCCAGGCAGCCCAAACGACCAGCAGTTCATTCCCATATCCAGGCCACACATCCACAACTGGAAGCACGCCTTCTTCCTCATCCACTCATCAACCAGCACTTCCATGTCCATGACTATCTATGACTCATAGCCACTCTCCTGTCTCTTCCAATTAATTTTATAAATCTTAGCCACAGTGAAATTTCCAAGTCATAAGTTTCCCTTTTTAAACACTTAGTCCAGTTCAGTTTAGTCGCTCAGTTATGTCGGACTCTTTGTGACCTCATGGACTGCAGCACGCCAGGCTTCCCTTCCATCACCAACTCAGGCCCAGCGAGTCGGTGATGCCATCCAACCATCTCATGCTCTTTTGTCCCCTTATCTTCCTGCCTTCAATCTTTCCCAGCATCAGAGTTTTTTCCAATGAGTTACTTCTTTGCATCAGATGGCTAAAGTTTTGAAGTTTCAGCTTCAGTATCAGTCCTTCCAATGAATATTTAGGACTGATTTCCTTTACAATTTACTGGTTTTTCCTCAGACTTGGTTCCAAGCTTGACTCAGAGACTCCATGCAATGGTATTTGCTTCATCTCTCACCACTTACTATAACCACGTTTGTTTTCTTCTTCTTTTTTCTTGTCTTTCTTTCTTTTCCTTTTTTTTTTTTTTTTTTAGGCTGAACTGTGAGATATGCAGGATCTAGTTCTTAGACCGGGGATTAAGCCCCTGCCCTCTGCTTTGGGAGCATGGAGTCTTAACCACTGGACCCCCAGGGAAGTCCCCACACTTGTTTCCTTTAGTCTATCTGTTCCTGGAGTATTCTCTTCCTTGCAAACCTCCATTGATGACTCTTCTTTCAGGGTGGATTATCATGGTTCTCCAGAGAAACTGAACATAAAAGGACATACGTTGATATATAGAAAGGGATTTGTTGTGAGGGGCTGGATTACATGATTATGGAGGCTGAGAAGTCCCACATTCAATCATCCAAAAGTAGAAAACCTAGAAGGGAGGATATGATTCCAGCTCAAGCCTAAGGGTCTGAGAACCAGGGGAACCCATGCTCTAAGTCCTGATCCAGTGCCAATTCAAAGGTCCAAGACCCAGGAGCACTACTTATCTGAAAGCAGGAGACAGGGATGCCCAGCTCATGGAGAGAACAGGTCTGTCCTTCCTCACCTTTTTGTTCTCTTCAGTTCAGTTCAGTTCAGTCGCTCAGTCGTGTCCGACCCTTTGCGATCCCGTGAATCACAGCATGCCAGGCCTCCCTGTCCATCACCAACTCCCGGAGTTTACTCAAACCCATGTCCATCGAGTCGGCGATGCCATTCAGCCATCTCATCCTCTGTCGTCCCCTTCTCCTTCTGCCCCCAATCCCTCCCAGCATCAGGTTTTTTTCCAGTGAGTCAACTCTTCGCATGAGGTGACCAAAGTACTGGAGTTTCAGCTTCAGCATCAGTCCTTCCAATGAACACCCAAGACCGATCTCCTTTAGGATGGACTGGTTGGATCTGCTTGCAGTCCAAGGGACTCTCAAGAGTCTTCTCCAACACCACAGTTCAAAAGCATCAATTCTTCGGTGCTCAGCTTTCTTTATAGTCCAACTCTCACATTCATACATGACCACTGGAAAAACCATAGCCTTGACTAGACAGACCTTTGTTGGCAAAGTGATGTCTCTGCTTTTTAATGTGCTATTTAGGTTGGTCATAACTTTCCTTCCAAGGAGTAAGTGTCTTTTAATTTCATGGCTGCAATCACCATCTGCAGTGATTTTGGAGCCCCCAAAATTAAAGTCTGACACTTTCCACTCTCTGCCCATCTATTTCCCATGAAGTGATGGGAACAGATGCCATAATCTTGGTTTTCTGAATGCTAAGCTTTAAGCCAACTTTTTCACTCTCCTCTTTCACTTTGTTCTCTTCAGGACCTTAATGAATGGATACTAGCCCCCCTCCCATCCCTACACTGTGAGAGACGTCTTTATTCAGCCTACTGATTCAAGCACTAATAAACCTGGAGTCATTTTCACAAACATACCAAGAAATAATGCTTCACCAACTATCTGGGCAACCATTAGTGCAGTCAAGTTGACAAATCAAATTATCCATCACTGGGGTGGGGGATGGTATTTCTCCCTTCTGCTCTACCCCATCTCCTCAGAACTTTCTGGAAGCTTCTTTCATAATGCCTTAACCAAACTCTTCTTTGCACTCTATTTGCATACTCTAGGAAAGTGATGATAATGCTTTATTCAAATCATCTTCTTTTTTAATTAAATAATTCAGAGAGATTTACATGTGGAATTAAAAAAAATAAACAAATGCATATAAGAGAACTAAAACAGATTCACAGATATAGAGAACAGACTGGTGGTTGCTATGGAGGGGGTGGGGGAGGGGCGATACAGGGCCAGGGGATTAAGACACAAAAACTGCTATGTATAAAATAAATCAGATACAAGGATATAATGTACAACACAGGGAAATACAGTCATTATTTTATCATAATTCTAAATGAAATATAATCTAAAAAATCTTGAAACACTGTGTTGTACAACCAAAACTAATAAAAGATTGTGAACCAATGATATTACAGTCACCTTCTTAACTGCCAATGTCCTTCACTCAATATTAATCTTCATAGTCTATAGTGCCTGACTTTGAGGTGATATAAATCAGTTCAGTTCAGTAAGCTAGTCGTCTGACTCTTCACAACCGATGGATCGCAGCATGCCAGGTCTCCCTATCCATCACAAACTCTTGGAGTTTACCCATACTCATGTTCATTGAGTCGATGATACCATCCAAACATCTCATCTTCTGTTTTCCCCTTTATCTCCTGCCTTCAAATTTTCCCAGCATAAGGGTCTTTTCAAATGAGTTAGCTCTTTGCATCAGGTGGCCAAAGTATTAGAGATTCAGCTTCAACATCAGTCTTTCCAATGAATGTTCATGACTGATTTCCTTTAGGATAGACCTGTTGGATCTCCTTGCACTCCAAGGGACTCTCAAGAGTCTTTTCCAACAACACAGTTCAAAAGCATCAATTCTTCTGTGCTCAGCTTTATTATAGTCCAACTCTCACATCCATACAGGACTACTTGAAAAACCATTGTCTTGACTAGACAGCCCTTTGCTGGCATAGTAATGTCTCTGCTTTTTAATATGCTGTCTAGATTGGTCATAATTTTCCTTCCAAGGAGTAAGCATCTTTGATTTCATGGCAGCAGTCACCATCTGCAGAGATTTTGGAGCACAGAAAAATAAAGTTTGCCATTGTTTCCACTAATTCCCAATCTATTTGCCATGAAGTGATGGGACCTTATGCCACGATCTTAGTTTTCTGAATGTTGAGTTTAAGCCAAATTTTTCACTCTTCTCTTTCACTTTCATCAAGAGTCTCTTTAGTTCTTCACTTTTCTGCCATAAGGGTGGTGTTATCTGCATATCTGAGGTTATTTTTATTTCTCCCAGCAAACTTGATTCAACCTTGTGCTTCATCCAGCCCAGCGTTTCTCATGATGTACTCTGCATATAAGTTAAAAAAGCAGGGTGTCAATATACAGCCTTGGTGTACTCCTTTTTCTATTTGAAATCAGTCTGTTATTTCACGTCCAGTTCTAACTGTTGCTTCCTGAACTGCATACAAGTTTCTCAAGAGGGAGGTCAGGTGGTCTGGTATTCCCATCTCTTTCAGAATTTTCCACAGTTTATTGTGATCCACACAGACAAAGGCTTTGGCGTAGTCAATAAAGAAGAAATAGATGTTTTTCTGGAACCCTCTTGACTTTTCAATGATCCATTGGTTGTTGGCAATTCGATCTCTGTTCCTCTACCTTTCCTAAAACCAGGTTGAATATCTGAAAGTTGACGGTTCATGTATTGCTGAAGCCTGGCTTTGGAAATTTTGAGCATTACTTTAGTAGTGTGTGAGATTAGTGCAATTGTGCAGTAGTTTGAGCATTCTTTGGCATTGCCTTTCTTTGGATTAGAATGAAACCTGATATTTTCCAATCCTGTGGCCACTGCTGAATTTTCCAAATCTGCTGGCATATTGAGTGCAGCACTTTCACAGCATCATCTTTTAGGATTTGAAATAGTTCAACTGGAGTTCCATCACCTCCACTAGCTTTGTTTGTAGTGATGCTTCCTAAGGCCCACTTGACTTCACATTCCAGGACGTCTGGTTCTAGGTGAGTGATCACACCATAGTGATTATCTGGGTCATGAAGATCTTTTTGTATAGTTCTTCTGTGTATTCTTGCCACCTGTTCTTAATATCTTCTGCTTCTGTTAGGTCCATACCATTTCTGTCCTTTACTGTTCCCATCTTTGCATGAAATATTCCCTTGGTATCTCTAGTTTTCTTGATGAGATCTCTAGTCTTTCCCATTCTATTGTTTTCCTCTATTTCTTTGTGCTGATCATTAAGGATGGCTTTATTTTCTGTTTGCATTTCTTTGGAACTCTGCATTCAAATGGGTATATCTTCCCTTTTCTCCTTTGCTTTTTGCTTCTCTTCTTTTCACAGCTACTTGTAAGGCCTCCTAAGACAGCCATTTTGCTTTTTGGCATTTCTTTTTCTTGGAGATCGTCTTGATCCCTGTCTCCTGTTCAATGTCACAAGCCTCCATCCATAGTTCATCTGGCACCCTGTCTATCACATCTAACCCCTTACTAAATGAAGTTTTGTTTATTGAATGACTAACAGAATTTTCTGTTGTTCTCCAATTTTGAATAACAAAGAAAAGCTTTTATAATCAAAAGGGTGTCTCCTTTTTCTCACTTATATAGTATATGGGATTCAGAAGGTGTTAATAGAAAGAAAACATTTGATTTGGGATTCAGAAAACAGAAATTTAAGTTCTCTGGTCCAAGGTGTTTTCAATTAACAGTCATATGAGTACTTTTCAAGTATAAATCTTCCCCTTCCTGCTCTATTGAGTGTACCTGCTAAAGGAAAATGTCTGAGTTTTCTGTTTGATTTTTGTTCTTTGATTTATTTCCTATCAAGGAGATTTGGGGCATATAAATCATTAATGTGTGTGTGTGTGTGTGTGTGTGTGTGTGTGTGTGTTTATATATTGGTGGTCAGTGATCAGAGAGTTTAAGGTAACATAAATCCACTTTGTAGTTATTTCTGAGAGACTTTCACAGTCTAGAATTCAGTGCAAGTTCCATAGGTGACCTTCAGACAAGAGTCTAGCTTGATCTTGTCCATCTGGAAATGGACAGAGTTCTTTTTATAGTCGAATTTTAGTGGTATATAATGGAAGCATCATCTACTACTGTAATTCTTCTCATTTCTCTTTTATAAGACTTGCCCTTTTACTAGCTAGGGAAGGAGGAAAAAATTACCATTTACCCACCACAGATATTCAAGTACAAAACAAAGTACTCTGGTAAAAACTTGAAGATAATTCTGTTCAAAAGTAGTAGGAAGTAAACTTCAACTCAATATCATGATAATCCAAGTCTATGTCCCAACCAGTAATGCTGATGAAGCTGAACTTGAATGGTTCTATAAAGACCTACAGCACCTTCTAGAACTAACACCCCAAAGAGATGTCCTTTTCATTATAGGGGACTAGAATGCAAAAGTAGGAAGTAAAGAAACACCTGGAGTAACAGGCAAATTTGGCCTTGGAGTAGGGCATGAAGCAGGGCAAAGGCTAATAGAGTTTTGCCAAGAGAATGCACTGGTCATAGCAAACATCCTCTTCCAACAACACAAGAGAAGACTCTACACATGGACATCACCAGATGGTCAATACTGAAATCAGATTGATTATATTCTTTGCAGCCAAAGATGGAGAAGCTCTATACAGTCAGCAAAAACAAGGCCAGGATCTGACTGGGGCTTAGATCATGAAGTCCTTATTGTCAAATTCAGACTTAAATGGAAGAAAGTAGGGAAAACCACTAGACCATTCAGGTATGAACTAAATCAAATCCCTTATGATTATGCAGTGAAAGTGACAAATAGATTCAAGGGATTAGATCTGATAGATTGCCTGAAGAACCTGGCCTGAGTTTCATAATATTTTACAGGAGGCAGTGGTCAAGACCATCCAAAAGAAAAAGATATACCAAAAGGCAAAATGGTTGTCTGAGGAGGCCCTAAAAATACCTGAGGAAAGAAGAGAAGCTAAAGGCAAAGGAGTAAAGGAAAGATATATCCATTTGAATGCAGAGTTCCATAGAATAGCAAGGAGAAATAAGAAAGCCCTCCTCAGTGATCAATGAAAATAACTAGAGGAAAAAAAAAAGAATGGGAAAGACTAGAGATCTCTTCAAGAAAATTAGAGATACCAAGGGAACATTTCATGCAAAGATGGGCACAATAAAGGACAGAAGTGGTAAGGACCTAACGGAAGCAGAAGATATTGAGAAGACATGGCAAGAATCCACAGAAGAACTGTACAAAAAAGATCTTCATGAGCCACATAACCACGATGGTGTGATCACTCACCTAGAGTTAAGCTACCTGGAATGTGAAGTCAAGTGGGCCTTAGGAAGCATCACTATGAACAAAGCAAGCAGAGATGATGGAATTCCAGTTGAACTATTTCAAAACCTAAAAGATGATGCTGTGAAAGTGCTGCACTCAATAAGCCAGGAAATTAGAAAAAAGTCAGCAGTGGCCACAGGACTAAAAAGGTCAGTATTCATTCCAATCCAAAGAAAGGCAGTGCCAAAGAATGTTCAAACTACTGCCCAAACTACCACACTCATCTCACACACTTGCAAAGTAATGCTCAAAATCTTCCATGCCAGGCTTCAGCAATACATGAACCATGAACTTCCATATTTTCAAATTGGATTTAGAAAAAGTAGAGGAACTAGAGATCAAACTGCCAACATCTGTTGGATCATTGAAAAAGTAAGAGAGTTCCAGAAAATCATCTACTTCTGCTTTGACTATGTCAAAGCCTTTGAATGTGTGGATCACAGCAAACTGTGGAAAATTCTGAAAGAGATGGGAATACCAGACCACATGACCTGCCTCCTAAGACGTCTGTTTGCAAGTCAAGAAGCAATAGTTAGAGCTGGACATGGAACAACAGACTGCTTCCAAATTGGGAAAGGAGTACAACAAGGCTGTATATTGTCACCCTGCTTATTTAACTTATATGCAGAGTGCATCATGCAAAATGTTGGCCTGGAATAAGCACAAGGTGTAATCAGGTTTGCCAGGAGAAATATCAATAACCTCAGATATGCAGATGACACCACCCTTATGGAAGAAAACAAAGATCTAAAGAGACCCTTGATGAAAGTGACAGAGGAGAGTGAAAAAGTTGTCTTCAAACTCAACATTCAGAAAACAAAGATCATGGCATCAAATCCTATCACTTCTTGGCAAATATATGGCAAGACAGTGGAAACAGTGGCATACTTTATTTTGGGGGGCTCCAAAGTCACTGCAGATGGTGATTGCAGCCATGAAATTAAAAGATGCTTGCTCCTTAGGAGAAAAGTTATGACCAAGCTGGACAGCATATTAAAAAGCAAAGACATTACTTTGTCAGCAAAGGTCTGTCTAGTCAAGGCTATGGTTTTTCCAGTAGTCATGTATGGATGTGAGAGTTGGACAATAAAGAAAGTAGAGCGCTGAAGATTTGATGCTTTTGAACTGTGGTGTTGGAGAAGACTCTTGAGACTCCATTGGACTGCAAAGGTATCCAACCAGTCAATCTTAAAGGAAATCAGTCCTAAATATTCATTGGAAGAACTGATCCTGAAGCTGAATCTTCAGTCCTTTGACCATCTGATGCAAATATCTGGCTCATTTGAAAAGACCCTGAAGCTGGGAAAGATTGAAGGTGGAAGGATAAGGGGACAATAGAGGATGAGATGGTTGGATGGCATCACTGACTCAGTGGACATGAGTTTGAGTAAGCACAGGAGTTGGTGATGGACAGGGAAGCCCAGTGTGCTACTTTCCATGGGGTCATAGAGTTAGATACGACTGAGCGACTGAACTAAACTGAACTGATCCTTCAACTTGATCTATGAAAAAGACCCTGAATTTCTGTGTAAACATCACTGATGGAAATCTGCTTATATTTGATCAACCATCTAATCACTCTTCATCTTCATAGATACAAATGAGATATTTCTTCTTTAGCTCCCTGTGTTACTATTCTGCTTGAATGTAGAAAAATGCATTTCCTTTAAAATGTGTAAAATCAGACATTGTATTGATTTGACCCCCCCCCTTGTTAGTTGGTATGTTCACTTGACCTTAATGTAGTAATTCCAAGACATACACAGAAATAGTCATTGTAAAATGAAAAGTCCAAAACTGTAAAGAAAATGACCCTACCATTGCAATGCTTTCAAAAAAGTAATTTGACTTTACAAAAAAGAGATGTTAGGCTAAATGCCTTGTATTTTATTTCAATGTGACAACCTGAAAATATCCTGAGAGCTACACATAATTCAAACATCTTTAAAAAGTTGAACAATATACTTTTACAGCTCTAATAGGAAATCAATTCAAATCTACCTTTCACAGGACAAATACATCTGCATGGTTATAATGGCCTTGTTCTCACCTGCAAGCCCATCCCTGTCTTTCACTCTCAATTCCTGGAGTTTTATAGATTCAAAGATATTCTAACAATAGATGAAGAAGTGAGTTGACAGATGCATTACAAGCTATAAAGAGTGCTTTTTAATATGTCAGATTTTACTGCTCAAGTCATTTGCACAAATATTTACTTATGGTGGTTGTGTGTAGACCACTATAAGAATGGCACATTAATAAGCAAGTTATTCTCCTAATGTAATTATTGAATCTGCTTTCTAGAGCAATCTATTTTTTATATTAATCATATCTTATGTTGGAAAATGTGTTCATTTAGTAATTATTCCATCTCAATAAAGACAGCAAAACTGTTGAAAAATAAACCAGCAAGAAAGTATAAATTAACATGTTAAGAAGTAGAATTTAAAAAAACAACAAACTGTTATTTCAGGTGAAACATGGTGCACTGCTGATCCTGCTCACAGCGGCAGTTGTCTCGCTGTTATCTCACCGTGTGCGTTCTTCACTGAACCCAGGATTGGCAAGGAGCGACGTGAGGAGCCATGGAAACTGCAGGCACGTTCATTCTTTTCTGGCTGGCACGGCAGCCATAACACAGCCTCTCTCCTGGCTGACGCAGCAGCCACAGAAACAGCCATAATGTTACCATAACATAAGCAAAACATGGCCAAAACATAAGCTTGTATAACATAATCATGATGCTGTTCCAAAGTAGCCCCAGCGCAGCAGCAGTCAGGGCTTTCCGGGTGAAGCTCTTAAAGGCCTAAGGGACAAAGTAGCTCCTGACCAAGCGAGCACCTCTTGAGGCACGTGCACAGTGCTATAAGGAATCTCAACTGTTACATAAAAAGGGCAAAGTCATGTTTAAAGAACATGTGGCGAGAGGGCTCGCGGATGCGGGGTGACAGAGCCTGACTGGCACCATCTCGTTAATTTACCCACACGTGGTTATGTTTCCTTTCCATCAATATAAGTAGTGACGGTGCTTCACTCCATTTTATTGATAAAATCTATTACTTTAAGTTGTGTTAGAGGGACAAAAGCTGAGCGATCACCTGAGAGTATCCTGATCGGTGTGAACTCCAAGTTAGTCCGCCTAGACTCGTTCCCCACTTCTGTCCTCTCTAGCCAGAAGCAGGACATGCACTTGCCCGGATGCTCATGCCCCTGGTCTCTAAACTGAGGGCCATACCTGTCCCATTAACTGATGTGACACATGGAGTGGCATTTAAAAAAAAAAAAAAAACACTAGAACAGTGTTAGTACACAGTATGTGATCAATAAGAATTATTTATTAAGTGACAATATAAATTGTATTCCTTCCAAGGAGTAAGAGTCTTTTAATTTCATGGCTGCAATCACCATCTGCAGTGATTTTTTTTTTTTCATTTATTTTTATTAGTTGGAGGCTAATTACTTTACAATGTTGTAGTGATTTTTGCCTTTACATTGACATGAATCAGCCATGGATTTACAAGTGTTCCCCATCTCGATCCCCCCTCCCACCTCCCTCCCCATCCCATTCCTCTGGGTCTTCCCAGTGCACCAACCCTGAGCACTTGTCTCATGCATCCAACCTGGGCTGGTGATCTGTTTCAACCTTGATAGTACTTGTTTCAATGCTGTTCTCAAAGAACATCCCACCCTCACCTTCTCCCACAGAGTCCAAAAGTCTGTTCTGTACATCTGTGTCTCTTTTTCTGTTTTGCATATAGGGTTATAATTACCATCTTTTTAAATTCTGTATATATGCATTAGTATACTGTATTGGTCTTTATCTTTCTGGCTTACTTCACTCTGTATAATGGGCTCCAGTTTCATCCATCTCATTAGAACTGATTCAAATGAATTCTTTTTAATGGCTGAGTAATATTCCATAGTGTATATGTGCCATAGCTTCCTTATCCATTCGTCTGCTGATGGGCATCTAGGTTGCTTCCATGTCCTGGCTATTATAAATAGTGCTGTGATGAACATTGGGGTGCATGTGTCTCTTTCAGATCTAGTTTCCTCGTTGTGTATGCCCAGGAGTGGGATTGCTGCGTCATATGGCAGTTTTATTTCCAATTTTTTAAGGAATCTCCACACTATTCTACATAGTGGCTGTACTAGTTTGCATTCCTACCAACAGTATAAGAGGGTTCCCTTTTCTCCACACCCTCTCCAGCATTTATTGCTTGTAGACTTTTGGATAGCAGCCATCCTGACTGGCGTGTAATGGTACCTCATTGTGGTTTTGATTTGCATTTCTCTGCTAATGAGTGATGTTGAGCATCTTTTCATGTGTTTGTTAGCCATCTGTATGTCTTCTTTGGAGAAATGTCTGTTTAGTTCTTTGGCCCATTTTTTTGATTGGGTCATTTATTTTTCTGGAATTGAGCTGCAGGAGTTGCTTGTATATTTTTGAGATTAATTCTTTGTCCATTGCTTCGTTTGCTATTATTTTTCTCCCATTCTGAAAGCTGTCTTTTCACCTTGCTTATAGTTTCCTTTGTTGTGCAGAAGCTTTTAATTTTAATTAGGTCCCATTTGTTTATTTTTGCTTTTATTTCCAATATTCTGGGAGGTGGGTCATAGAGGGTCCTGCTGTGATTTATGTCGGAGAGTGTTTCGCCTATGTTCTCCTCTAGGAGTTTTATAGTTTCTGGTCTTACATTTAGATCTTTAATCCATTTTTAGTTTATTTTTGTGTATGGTGTTAGAAAGTGTTCTAGTTTCATTCTTTTACAAGTGGTTGACCAGTTTTCCCAGCACCACTTGTTAAAGAGGTTGTGTTTTTTCCATTGTATATCCTTGCCTCCTTTGTCGAAGATAAGTTGTCCATAGGTACGTGGATTTTTCTCTGGGCTTTCTATACTGTTCCATTGATCTATATTTCTGTCTTTGTGCCAGTACCATACTGTCTTGATGACTGTGGCTTTGTAGTATAGTCTGAAGTCAGGCAGGTTGATTCCTCCAGTTCCATTCTTCTTTCTCAAGATTGCTTTGGCTATTTGAGGGTTTTTGTATTTCCATACAAATTGTGAAATTATTTGTTCTAGTTCTGTGAAAAATATCATTGGTAGCTTGATAGGGATTGCATTGAATCTATAGATTGCTTTGGGTAGTATAGTCACTTTCACAATATTGATTCTTCCAATCCATGAATGCGGTATATTTCTCCATCTATTTGTGTCCTCTTTGATTTCTTTCATCAGTGTTTTATAGTTTTCTATGTATAGGTCTTTCATTTCTTTAGGTAGATATACTCCTAAGTATGTTACTCTATTTGTTGCAATGCTGAATGTTTCCTTAATTTCTCTTTCTGTTTTCTCATTGTTAGTGTATAGGAATGCAAGGATTTCTGTGTGTTAATTTTATGTCCTGCAACTTTTCTATATTCATTGATTAGCTTTAGTAATTCTCTCGTAGAGTCTTTAGGGTTTTCTATGTAGAGGATCATGTCATCTACAAACATTGAGAGTTATACTTCTTCTTTCCCTATCTGGATTCATTTTATTTCTTCTTCTGCTCTGATAGCTGTGGCCAACACTTCCAAAACTATGTTGAATAGTAGTGGTGAGAGTGGGCGCCCTTGTCTTGTTCCTGACTTTAAGGGAAATGCTTTCAGTTTTTCACCATTGAGGATAATGTTTGCTGTGGGTTTGTCATATTAGCTTTTATTATGTTGAGGTATGTTCCTTCTATGCCTGCTTTCTGGATAATTTTTATCATAAATGGATGTTGAATTTTGAATTTTGTCAAAAGCTTTTTCTGCATCTATTGAGATAATCATATGCATATGGTTTTTATCTTTCAATTTGTTAATGTGATGTATTACATTGATTGATTTGCAGATATTAAAGAATCCTTGCATTCCTGGGATAAAGCCCACTTGGTCATGATGTATGATCTTTTTAATATGTTGTTGGATTCAGTTTGCTAGAAGTTTGCTAAGGATTTTTGCATCTATGTGCATCAGTGATTTTGGCCTGTAGTTTTATTTTTTTGTGGCATCTTTGGTTTTGGAATTAGGGTGATGGTGGCCTCATAGAATAAGTTTGGTAGTTTGCCTTGTTCTTCAATTTTCTGGAAGAGTTTGAGTAAGATAGGTGTTAGCTCTTCTCTAAATTTTTGGTAGAATTCAGCTGTGAAGCCATCTGGCCCTGGGTTTTTGTTTGCTGGAAGATTTCTGATTACAGTTTTGATTTCCGTGCTTGTGATGGGTCTGTTAAGATCTTCTATTTCTTTCTGGTTCAGTTTTGGAAAGTTATACTTTTCTAAGAATTTGTCCATTTCTTCCAAGTTGTCCATTTTATTGGCATAGAGCTGCTGGTAGTAGTCTCTTATGATCCTTTGTATTCCAGAGTTGTCTGCTGTGATCTCTCCATTTTCATTTCTAATTTTGTTAATTTGGTTCTTCTCCCTTTGTTTCTTGATGAGTCTGGCTAACAGTTTGTCAATTTTATTTACCTTTTCAAAAAACCAGCTTTTAGCTTTGTTAATTTTTGCTATGGTCTCTTTTGTTTCTTTTGCATTTATTTCTGCCTTAATTTTTTAAGATTTCTTTCCTTCTACTAACCCTGGGGTTCTTCATTTCTTCCTTCTCTAGTTGCTTTAGGTGTAGAGTTAGGTTATTTATTTGACTTTTTTCTTGTTTCTTGAGGTAAGCCTGTATTGCTATGAACCTTTCCCTTAGCACTGCTTTTACAGTGCCCCATAGGTTTTGGGTTGTTGTGTTTTCATTTTCATTCATTTCTATGCATATTTTGATTTCATTTTTGATTTCTTCTATGATTTGTTGGTTATTCAGAAGCGTGTTATTTAGCCTCCATATGTTGCAATTTTTCATAGTTTTTTTTTTTTTTTTCCCTGTAATTGAGATTTAATCTTACTGCATTGTGGTCAGAAAAGATGACTGGAATGATTTCAATTTTTTTTAAATTTACCAAGGCTAGATTTATGGCCTAGGATGTGATCTACTCTGGAGAAGGTTCCGTGTGCACTTGAGAAAAAGGTGAAATTGATTGTTTTGGGGAGAAACGTCCTATAGATATCAATTAGGTCTAGTTGGACCATTGTGTCATTTAAAGTTTGTGTTCCCTTGTTAATTTTCTGTTTAGTTGATCTATCCATAGCTGTGAGTCAGGTATTAAAGTCTCCCACTATTATTGTGTTATTGTTAATTTCCCCCTTCATTCTTGTTAGCCTTACATATTGCGTTGCTCCTTTGATGGGTGCATATATATTTATATATATTTATAATTGTTATATCTTCTTCTTGGATTGATCCTTTGATCATTATGTAGTGTCCTTCTTTGTCTCTTTTCACAGCCTTTATTTTGAAGTCTATCTTGTCTGATATAAGTACTGCAAGTCCTGCTTTCTTTTGGTCTCTGTTTGCGTGAAATATTTTTTTCCAGCCCTTCACTTTCAGTCTGTATGTGTCCCTTGCTTTGAGGTGGGTCTCTTCTAGACAGCATATATAGGGGTCTTGCTTTTGTATCCATTCAACCAGTCTTTGTCTTTTGGTTGGGGCCTTCAACTCATTTACATTTAAGATAATTTTTTATAAGAATTGTCCCATTGCCATTTGCTTTGTTGTTTTGGGTTCAAGTTCATACAGCCTTTCTGTGTTTCCTGCCTAGAGAAGATCCTTTAGCATCTGTTGAAGAGCTGGTTTGGTGGTGCTGAGTTCTCTTAGGTTTTGCTTGTCTGTAAAGCTTTTGAATTCTCCTTCATATCTGAATGACATCCTTTCTGGGTACGGTAATCTGGGTTTTAGGTTATTCTCTTTCATTACTTTAATTATGTCCTGCCATTCCCTTCTGTCCTGAAGAGTTTCTATTGAAAGATCAGCTGTTATCCTTATGGGAATACCCTTGTGTGTTATTTGTTGTTTCTCCCTTGCTGCTTTTAATATTTGTTCTTTGTGTTTGATCTTTGTTAATTTGATTAATATGTGTCTTGGGGTGTTTCACCTTGGGTTTATCCTGTTTGGGACTCTCTGGGTTTCTTGGATTTGTGTCACTATTTCTTTCCCCATTTTGGGGAAGTTTTCAGCTATTATCTCCTTGAGTATCTTCTTATGGCCTTTCTTTTTGTCTTCTTCTCCTGGGACTCCTATGATTTGAATGTTGGGGCATTTCACATTGTCCCAGAGGTCCCTGAGGTTGTCCTCATTTCTTTTAATTCTTTTTTCTTTTTTCCTCTCTGCTTCATTTATTTCCACCATTTTATCTTCTATCTCACTTATCCTATCTTCTGCCTCCTTTATTCTACTATTGGTTCCCTCCAGAGTGTTTTTTATCTCATTTATTGCATTATTCATTTTTAATTGACTCTTTTTTATTTCTTCTTTTATTTCTTCCTTCTGTGGGAGGGAAGAGACACATGAGCATCTGGTTTAGCTAGATGTGGCATGTATCTCCTTCATTCAGAGCTCATTGGCTGGAATTTGTTATTGGATCCTACTCAACCACAGTAGGACTAGGAGATGCATGAGGGCATATGGAAGGCTGGAGAAGCAACTTTTTCTGCAACAATGGCAGGGGATACTACTTTTATATATTTGCTTAAAGACTAACACATAAAAATAATTTAAGCTCGTTTTCATATAACAACTATTTGTTTCATTTCTTGCTGAGAGTATTTTGAACTTTGTGTTTAATATTGTATCTACACATATGGCCTTTTATGATTAAAGGATCTATGGTGGAAAATTCTTCTGATATCACTCACTGAGATAAAGAAAAGGGGGGGGGTATAAAATTACAATGAACACAAAAACACTAAACTGAAAGGTTTCCTATCACATAATATAGAAAGCAAGGTACCAATTATTCAGAGGAACTTATCCTCAAAAACAACTGAATACTGAATACAATTCACTTTTAGTTATACTTATGGGCTTACACAAAGTAAGGGGAAACTCCAAGAGGCAAAAATAATCTGAATGAAAACAGGAGCTGTGAAAGCAAATGTCAACGTGAATTGAATAAACAAGAGACTAAGCCATTGGCCAACAGCAAACTGACAGAGGAGACCTTGAAATACTTTAAAAATAACTAGATATCCTGAAAGTTGGCCCAAGCAGTCTTGCTTGGGTTACACTCTGACTCCAAACAGAAGAAAATGCTCCTGGAGGAAACCAGCCACAGTTTTTGTCCCTAGATTTCCACAGATTAATTTCAAACATAAGAGATTGGAATAAACGATTCTATATACACAGGGAAGGAAACCGCTATAGGAAAGAGTCAACAATACATTACAGAGTTAGTTATCAAATACAGAATGTAAAATAACTCTAACTGAAAATATTTAAAAATATAGCACAAAATACAAACTTGAAAATCTCCAAACTTAAATAGAGCATTAAACACTCATCTCAGAGCTCATAAGGAACATAGTGGATTGATGGATATATGTAAGGAAATAATCTGGGATGAATAAAAAACAATGAGAGAATATAAAAGAGGTTGAGAGATAAAACCCAAAGAGAATGTCACACTGATATTTGAAGAGGAATACAAGAGAAAGAATGAGTTGAGGTGATAATTGATTAGATAGAAGGCAAACAATTTCCTAGAAATGATTTAAAAAGCACAAATTCACAAGTACAAAGTCTTATGTATGTAATAAGACAAAGAAAGAAAAGGAAAGAAAAAAAAAAAGAATTAAACCAGAAATTCTTAGACATATTTTAGTGAAATTATAGACAAGATATCAAAGAAAAGTAAGCATCTTTTAATTTCATGGCTGCAGTCACCAGCCATGACTAGAACCCCCCAAAATAAAGTCTCTCCCCATCTCTTTGCCATGAAGTGATGGGACCGGATGCCACAATCTTAGTTTTCTGACTGTTGAGTTTTAAGCCAAAATTTTAACTCTCCTCTTTCACTTTTATCGAGAGGCTCTTTAGTTCTTTGCTTTCTGCCATAAGGGTGGTGTCATCTGAGTATCTGAGGTTATTGATATTTCTCCTGGCCATCTTGATTTCAGCTTGTGCTTCATCCAGCCCAGGATTTTGCATGATGTACTCTGCATATAAGTTAAATAAGCAAGGTGACAATATACAGCCTTGACATACTCCTTTCCCTATTTGGAATCAGTCTGTAGTTCCATGTCCAGTTCTAACTGTTGCTTCTTGACCTGCATACAGGTTTCTCAAGAGACAGGTCAGTTGGTCTGGTATTCTCATCTTTTTAAGAATTTTCCACTATTTGTTGTGATTCATGCTGTCAAAGGGTTTGTCATAGTCAAAAAAGCAGAAGTGGATGTTTCTCTGAAACTCTCTTGCTTTTTCAATGACCCAATGGATGTTGGCAGTTTGATTCCTCTGCCTTTTCTAAATCCAGTTTGAACATCTGGAAATTCATGGTTCATGTACTGTTGAAGCCTGGCTTGGAGGATTTTGAGCATTAATTTGCAAGCATGTGAAATGAGTGCAATTGTGCAGTAGCTTGAACATCCTTTGGCATTGCTTTTCTTTGGGATTGGAATGAAAACTAGTCTTTTCCAGTCTTGTGGCCACTGCTGAGTTTTCCAAATATGCTGACATATTGCATATAGCACTTTCATAGCATCATCTTTCAGTATTTGAAATACCTCAACTGGAATTCTATCATCTCCACTAGCTTTGTTAGTAGTGATACTTCCAATGGACACTTGACTTCGCATTCCATTCACCTATCTGGCTCTAGGTGAGTGATCAAACCATCGTGATTATCTGGGTAATGAGGATCTTTTTCATATAGTTCTGTGTATTCTTGCCACCTCTTCTTAATATCATCTGCTTCTGTTTGGTCCAAAACATTTCTGTCCTTTATTGTGCCCATTTTTGCATGAAATATTCCCTTGGTATCTCTAATTTTCTTGACAAGATCTCCAGTCTTTCCCATTCTATTTTGTCCCCCTCTATTTGTTTTCATTGATTATTGAGGAAGGCTTTCTTATCTTTCCTTGTTATTCTTTGGAACTCTACATTCAAATGGGTATATCTTTCCTTTTCTCCTTTGATTTTAGCTTCTCTTTTTTCCTCAGCTATTTGTAAGTCCTCCTCAGACAACCATTTTGCCTTTTTGCATTTCTTTTTTTTTTTTTTTTGGAGATGGTCTGGAGCACTGCCCCCTGTACAATATCACAAATCTCTGCCCATAGTTCTTCAGCTACTCTATCAGATCTAATCCATTGAGTCTATTTGTCACTTCCTCTGTATAATCGTAAGGCATTTGGTTTAGGTCATACCTGAATGGTCTACTGGTTTCCCTACTGTCTTCAATTTCAGTCTGAATTTGGCAATAAGGAGTTCATGATCTGAGCCACAGTCAGCTCCCAGTTTTGTTTTTGCTGTGTATAGAGTTTCTCCATCATTGGCTGCAAAGAATATATTCAATCTGATTTCAGTATTGACCTTCTGGTGATGTCCATGTGTTGAGTTTTCTCTTGTGTTGCTGGAAGAGGGTGTTTACTATGACCAATGTGTTCTTTTAGCAAAACTCTGTTAGCCTTTGCCCTGCTTCATTCTGTACCCCAAGGCCAAATTTACCTGTACTCCAGGTATCTCTTGACCAGGTATCCTGAAACTGTTGCAACATTGTTATTCAAATACACTGTAATACAAAATAAAAACTTAAAAAAAAAAAAAAAAACTTCGATTAATAGATATTTTTAACCAGGAGGAAAAAAAAAAATCAGAGGCTTCCTTATCTGAATTTTCATAGCAATTTTTGTAAATCACTAGAACAGCAGTCACATTGTAATATATTTATTATTTTCTGAAGTTAGAAGTTGCAATATGAGACAAAGCTACTGAGTAGTGAAGAAAACTTGCTCATTTTTAACTAAGGTGTATTCTGGAGTTTTAATTTTTTATTACCCAACCACAGTCTATTTTATTTCCTTCTGAATTACATAGTCTAAAATTAATGTAACATTCACACAATATGTCGATGGTGCTTTATGGATGGTTTTCTGGAGCTTACACAAAATACACAAATGACCATTATTATTGCAAAATATGTAATAATATAATGTTTCATAATAATAGACTCCATTAATTGAGCCTACTGATTAAGAATCACCCTGTTTGGTGCTTTACATATACTTAAATTTTACAGCCTGATATTCAAATTGTCATCATTAACCCCACATTATAAATGCAAACTTGAGAATCAGATAGCTAAACAGCTGTCATTCATAGTCATTTTTCAGTTTTTGGAACCTGCAGCCTTCACCCATATGTGCTATTTAAATATAGATTAATTGAAGACCTTGGTGTGTATGTTTTCCTACAACATACTTCATACAAATAGCTTTTAAAAATTGATTAATCATGAATAATCCTTATCCAAAAAATATCTTTAAAATGTTTGGAGTTGGTAAAAGTTTTGGTAGAGTTCATAAATGCAAAGGAAGTGAGGTACGCACTAGAACATTCCCGGGATCCTGGGGACATCGGCTTTGAGGATCTTCTCATTCAGTTTCTTTCACTGTGCGGTGATGCCATTATTTTTCTCTACCCTTGGCATTTTCCAGAATCAGAGGTCATGTGCAATGGTAGAGCGGGAGTCACACTGTCTAGCTTAGCTGCCTCGTGAGGAAACTTCGAGTTTCTTCCGTGTCCCCTCCTGTGATGGGAGGATCGTTTCTGAACCCTCAGACGTTACAAGGTTGGAATTTCTCCCTTACAAGTCTCAATGCTTGTAAATTATTTCAGTCTTCTCCCTGCTGACAGTCCTTTGGGCACTATGGGGGCTTTGGGGGTTCCTTTAACCCACATTTTTCCAGATTGGACATTCGCTGTACTTATCCATTTTCACTGTTGTACATTCTTGACCTTTCGGCCTTGTGGTCATCATTAAAACAAACCCATTTATCACTGAGCCCACCTGGGATTGGAAATAAATTCTAAGAGAAAAATGTGTTTCATTCTGAACTGCTTAAATTTCTCATTTTTTCATGGATAATCTTACAAAAATGGTATCTAGGCAATTGATGGTCATATAACTAAAATTATGTAATAAAGTGGCTGTTTTTTTTTTTTTTTTTTTTTTAAGAGCTGATATGCTTTCCAGTAACAGATAGTTAAGGAAGAAGGGTAAACTTTACTTTGGATTTTTAATTTCAATAAAACTGACTTCTCTTTGAATCAAATGCCCTCTGAGCTCTATTGGACCTGGCTGGAGCTGTGGGGATAAAGGCTGGGATGGATGGGCTGGCTAGTGAAGGTTAAGAGCATAATCTTTAGGGTTTTTATTAGGGTTCCACTTGCAAAATTCTATAGACATTCTTATTTTTGGTGTGCAGCTTTGCAAAATTGATTTGTGCTAATAACAAGGAAAGAAAACCCTTGTAAATCATGTCTATTCTCAGTTCTTTAAATTTCATAAGAGCTTGTTCAACACTAGCAATTTTAGGGAAAATGCTCAATTATTTTGACATGAACAAAGAAGGAGCTTTTGTGACTAATACCATTTCTCTTAAACACAAATGAGTCTAAATTGCAACTTCAGCCAGTTGCTTTTAGAGACACCTGTTAGCTTACACTGCTGCTAAAGTCTTCAGCTTAACTGACTCTCATCATACAGAAAGCACTGTGTGAGTTTTTTTTTTTTTTTCCTTTCTTGTCACCTTCCATGCACTCCCTAAACCCAAAGCTTCTATTTAGCTGCTTTTGACAGGAAAGCAAGAGCTCATTTTTCCTCCTTATGCTTCCACCACTGTATGGCTGTCCCCAGAGGCTAGCCATAGATGCAGTAAGAGCAGCTGGACAGGCAGAAATAACATTTCAGTAAAATTCTAATTCATTAATTTGCAAAAAAAAATCATAGACATAGAAAACAAACTTTTGGTTACCAAGGGGTAAGGAGATGGAAGATAAATTAGGAGTTTGTGATTAGCACATATACACTACTATATATAAAACAGATAAGCAAAAACCTACTGTAGAATCTAGGGGACTATATTCAATATTTTGTAATAACATGTAATAGAAAAGAATCTGAAAAAGAATATGCATATATATATATGCACATACACGTATATATATATTTAATCACTTCACTGTACACCTGAAAACTAACAGAGCTCTGTAAACCAACTACACCTCAATAAAAATTCAATTATTAAAATAAATAGACTATTTAACCACACTTTTCACCTTAAAATTACCTTTACCAAGTTTCTATAAGTTTGGCTTTAAAGGAAAATTTGCTTTTGGCTCAAAGGATAGCCTCATTATTTTACCTGCTTTGAAAAAAAATATTAAAAGGCTTATTGTTTTCTAACATTAGAACTGATTACTATTTTCAAGTTAAACTTTGTAGATATATATATATATATATATATATATATATACACACACACACACACACATATATATATATATATATATATATATATAAAATGCTGATATAAATGAATCCTAACAAATGTTCCTTCCACTCTGGCAAAGACCTTTGCATTAATTATTACATTATTGCAACTGTAATTTCTCACCAAATCCTAGGGAGTACTGACATTTTGTCTAATAATAATCTCTATGGATCAGATAGAGGATCCCTCATGACCACTATCTGACTTTTTCCATCCTCCCATTTTCTTACTAGATGACAAAGACACAAAAATGACTTTCCAGTCAAGTATAAAAGTCACTTAGTTGGAAAGAATTATCCAAAATTTGGAGATAAAAGAAAAGACAGTATAATGTGACTTTTCACTGACAAACGGGAGTATTGTTTAACAAGGACAACCAGAGTTTATTTCCAAGTTTGACTTGTTATAGTCTGTTTGGATACATTCCAGACAGTGTGAAGTGACGTATTAACTTGTTTGTTTTTGTTTTGTAGAAATGGTAACAGCAAAAAATGGTTATGGGTGTCTTGCTCTATAAGACATTTACCAGTTTTGTATTTATCTAATGCAGCAATCTCACTCTTTCTTTAAAAATCAAAAAAACAAAGAACAAAACAGTTCCCTAAATATCATACTCACTCCTCATTTGTATGAGAGATGTTCAAGGTAGTGGTGGAGAGGGGTAATAAAAGTAAGTAAATAAATTAGTAAATTATTCTACAAAAATAATACTACAAATTTGGATTATAACAGATACTATAAAGAAACTGTAGAATCATAAGAAAAAGCTCACTCATGAGCCATGGAGTATCTTTTCTGGTGAGGAGATCTTTGAACTGAAGCTTGCATTGTAAGAAGAAAGTAGCCCAATGATATTCTTCAGGAAAGAGGGACATGCCAGCCAGAGAGAGCTGCAAATACAAATGTGCTCTATCAAGAACAAATCTGGCAACTTAAAGGAAAAGAAAGGCTCGTGCATTTGGAGAGTAGTGACTGAGAGAAAAATGGCAGGGTTGGATTTGGAGATTACATAACATGGAATCTTGAAGGTAATGGTACATTTATTCTAAATTCAATGAAAAGACTAAAGGATTTTGTACAAGCACATGGCATAATCTCTATTGTACTATGCTTAGTCACTCAGTCATGCCCGACTCTTTGCAACCCCATGGGTTGTAGCCTGCCAGGCTCCTCTGTCCATGGGATTCTCCAGGCAAGAATACTGGAGGGGGCTGCCATGCCTTCCTCCAACATCTTCACAACCCAGGATCAAACCCAGGTCTCCTGCAGTGCAGGCAGATTCTTTACCATCTGAGCCATCAGGGAAGCCCAAGAATACTGGTGTGGGTAGTCCATCCCTTCTCCAGAGGATCATGCCCCTCTAGGAATCAAACTGGTGTTTTCTGTATTGCATGTGGATTCTTTACCAGCAGAGACACTAAGGAAATCCATAATCTGTTTCACATTAAGATAAAGTTGTTTTTTGTTTTTCCTTTTTTGGTTTAGTTTTGCTAGATTTAGCAAATAAAAATACAGAACATAATATATCTCATGACATATTTGGGACATATTTATACTTAACATACATTCCTGTCCATCTCTTTCAAATTTAACCAGCTGTCTTTTATCTGGTGGCTTATACTGCTGCTTTGTGAAATACACATGGAAAAACAAGGGTAAAATCATGAGTACTTTAAAGACCAGAGTGATAATCCCATGTGAGAAAAGGCAGCAAAAATGGCATTGACTTGGAGATAGCGGTGGATATAAACAGAAGAGGAGAGAGTCTAGAAACAGTTTGTAAACGGAGCTGAAAGGACTTATTGATCATCTATGCCCAGGTTATTCAACTGAGACCAAAAAAAAAAAAAAGGAAATAAAGAGAATTTCAAGAATTAGTCTTGATAAATAAGAAAATCACTGGACAATGTGAATGTTGTTCTACATGATTTTGATTATTTCATAACTTCTGCAGGGCTTATTTTTTCACAAAATGCATGATTGAACATTGATATTTTAATCTCTTGCATTTAGGTACTGATCTTATACTGATGGATTTTTTTCAATAAAATAACACTGCTTAGCCTACAGTGGGATTTATATCCCTGATAACAGAATGGTGAAGGGCTATCTTGGGCTTCCCAAGTGGAGCTAGTAGTGAAGAACCCACCTGCCAATGCAGGAGACATAAGGGACCCAAGTTCAATACCTGGTTCAAAGACCCCCTGAAGGAGAACATGGCAACCCACTCCAGTGTTCTTGCTTGGAGAATCCCCACAGACAGAGGAGCCTGGTGGGCAATTCCATAGGATCGCAAAGAATCGGACACCCCTGAAGTGACTGAACAAGTCCGTGCAAGAATGCAGAGATCCAAGTAACTGGAAAACAGAATCAGGGAGTCCTTCTAGACCTTGTCAATGAAAATAATAATATATAATTAATAATCTATACTAGGAATAGAAAAGAGTTTTTTTGGAACCAAACTGAGGACTATAGCCCAGATTACTCTGATAGACTGCTCTGGAGAAGCATGTTTTTCAGCGCAGTTTTATATCTTGTTGGAACAAAGAACATTACACCAGTCAGGATGTCAAGATTTAACAAACAAACAAACATTAGACCTGTCCATGCACAGCATGGCCTTGGCGCCTGGGTGGGGCATCTTACCAAAGGGTCAGCATCGGCATCCCAGGAAGGAAGGCGCTGAATCTTTATTTTTAACATGGGCATATTTTACTTCTGGTCAGGGTGCCTTTCCTTAATATTAGAGCAGATGTACAATGGATTTTTAATAGGCCACAGACAGGCATGATATTCAAGGTAACTCATGTATAAGCCAAAATGATTGTCGCATAACCTCAATATGTGAACATTTCTTTAATCACCCACAAAAACCATAAAACTTGGCCACAGGTAAAAATGAAGTCCTTCAAAAACTGTAGAAGCAAGGTAACCCCAGATTTAGAGGGTTCAGAATCCATGCCAGAGGCCATAAAGGGAGCCAGCTCAGGGAGCGGGTGAGTGAGGCCCAAGGAGGCTCTGTGCCTCTCTTGAGCCTGGGCAGAGGAGGGCACAGATGGAGGCTGGAGCCCTGCGTGTCTGACCACTGCACATAGATGCAAAGCATGTTTGCACATTGATGAGCACGATGTTCTCTGTCATGCTGCTCATCAGAGATACATTCTCAGTGACAAAATTAAGTAATGTCTATTAAGCTACAGTTTTTTAGGATTGAAAATGGCTAAAATATAAAAGAATGACTGGACTGTAGCCAAATCCCAGATCCTGAACTGACAATGACTGAATGAGCGATAATTAAATTAAAGACATTCATAAATCATATTATTTATTTTTACTCCACAAGATTTATTTTCTTGTCCTCATTTCAACAAACTCACCAATGCTATAATTAGTGTCAAAATGTTCACATAATTTCTGTGATATTGTCAGCAATGATTTTAAGAATTTAAAATCTAAGTGTAATTGTATTTAAAGTGAAAAGTCAGCATATAACTCCATAAGGGTAAAATGAAATGGAAAAATAATATTTTTAGAAATATTTTCACATGATTCAAGTTATAGATATCATAAAATATACAAAATTATCTAGTAAAATTAAAATGCAGGTTGTTTCTGGCTAAGATGGAATAAGAGGGGCTAGATGAACTGTCCTATCTGAAGCAAAAAGAAAAAATACATTTAAAACACAGGTTTTAAAGACACTGGATATTGGACAAGACCAGCCAGTGATCCCTGGGAGGGGAACACTGGCTGAGGCGGCCCAGCAGTGTCTGTCTTGCTCACCACCAGCACAATAGAGAGGGGAGGGCTTGGTGGACCAGCAGGGCCCAGAGAACCAGGCTGAATTCTCCTGCTACCCTGATGGGGAGAAGAGAGTTTCACAGAGAGACTGCCAGCAGTTCAGAAAATCACCGTCTCCTATGCAGCTGCACCGTGAGCAAACTACCTAGGGTCTTGGCAAGTCCCCTCCAAGAGGATGAGAGGTAATCGGATGTGGTGCTCACGAAAATCCAAGAAGGGCACCTTTCCCCAGTGACCAGACTGGGAAACCTCATGGTTTCTGGGGCACTGGATGAGGGGATTATATTTCACATAAGGAAACTTCAGAAGCAGATCAATATGGTGTTCTTGATGATGGTGCTGTGTTCATAAACATATATATATATATATACATATATATATGGAAACTGTTCAGATTGTACACCAGAATATGTGCAGTTATTGTATGGCAATGATACCTCACATTTGCCTTAAAAATTAAAAGGTGAACACATATTTTCTATGTATAAATTATAATCAAAATGTTTAAATAATGCTTCAATTTATTTAGTTTTTTAAAACAACCAAAGGTTAGGAAATTCCCTGGCAGTCTAGTGATTAGAACTCTGTGCTTTCACCAACAAGTTTCAGTCCCTGGTGGGAGAACTAAAGTCCTTTGAGCTGTGTGGAGAGGCCAAAAAAATAAAATTAAAAAGAAAAGAAAAGAATGACTATAAGAAAAAAAATCAAACATCGGAAGTAATTTTATCAGTAAAACTATTGCATACATCTAGTTGTCAATGAGGGTAATCAGTTTCATGGTTCACGCACATGACCTCTAAATTCACACATAAATGGGAATTGGGAGAAAATGTAATGGTTTTATCTTGCATGATCCTCTGCAGCCCTGAGTAGTAGTGTGAATCCACACTATTGCTGGTCACCTCCAGAACTCCAAACTGGACCAGGGAAAGCAGCAGAAAATAGACCCTCCACGGTCTGGGTAAGGAAGCTACATGTTGCAGGGAGCTGTGGTCGGCGGATTTGTGGGAGGAACCTCAGCAAGCTCACCAACCAGCCCTTCCTCTGGGTTCTTCCCGTTCCATAGGCTTCCCTACTTTTGGAGTCTGTGATCTTCATCAGCAGCCTCAAGGCCTTCCAATGTGTCACCTAGCATTTCTTTCTTTCTTTCTTTTTTAGGGTCAAGATCTTTATTTCCTGATTTAAAAAATTGTCCCCATCACAGACTTCCTAGGTTCTCTTGTATCTTTGTCCCATTGGCTCCTGACAGGGGCTCCGCACAGCTCTTTTCTTCCTGCTGCCCACCGATCAACCTGAGTTTGACAGATCAATTCGATTTGTCTTTCCAACCTGTGGGAGCAAGGATTGGAATCTTCTGGCAGGTAGAGAGTTCCTCAATAGTCAGTGTTTAAGCCTAATCCATCACTCTTTAGTTCTGCTTGCTCTTAGCTTTTGGGGCTTTGGCACCAGTATGCTCTGGGCGTGAGCAAGTTGCTTTATAGAAGCCAGCATGAGGAGTCCAGGCAGTGCCAGCCACAAGGCATTCAAGAAGACAAAGTAAAACCAGAAGTCGAGTGGGTGTCCCAGCTTCCTGAGCTGGAATCCATTATGGTACTCTGTCAGGAAATAGAGCACATGTCCGTATACCTGACCCACAGAGACCACAAGCTTTAGGACAAAGTGGGGGCATTGCTGGTGGAGAGAAGCGATCATCCATAGGCTGAGTGGTCCCCACAGGTAAGCCATGATGGTCTCCATGCATATCATGCAGTTATCATTCAGGACATATTGGCTGTCTCCTTTGGGATACTCTTCCCAAAGTTGAGATAAGAAGGTTTGGTCTCTGAAAGGTCCGCATGGCAGAGGCTGAACCAGCCCTCAAGTGAATGAACCCACATACTGCAAACCAGCACAAGGACAGTCTCTGCCAAGTCCCCAGCAGGACGACCACAGCACAGCCTCCCAACAGCCACGGGGTCACAGCTGAGACTCCAGAGACAGAAGGGGCCAGCCAGGATCTGCCAGGGGCGTGGAGGGGGGCAGTCATCAGGCACAGAGCTGTCCGGCCTCAGGCCCAGAGGCCAGAATGGGTGTGTGGGGCTGGTGGTCATGTCTTTGTAGACCTGCAACCAACCTGCAAGAAAACCTATTTTTTTTAATTGAAGTGCAGTTGATTTACAGTGTTATATTAGTTTCAGGAGTGAGGCAGAGTGACTCAGATTCTCTTACATTATAGATTATTACAAGATGCTGAGTAGAGCTCACTGTGTTAAACAATAGGGTCTTGTTGTTTATCAATTTTATGTACAGTAGTGGGTATATGTTAATCTCAACCACCTAATTTATCCTTCTCCTTCTTCCTCCCTTTGGTAACAATAAGTTTTCTATGTCTGTGAGTCTGTTGCAGTTTTGTACATAAGTTAATCTGTGTCACTTTAAAAATTCCACATATAAATAATATCATATGATATTCATCTTTCTTCATCTGGCTTACTTCATCTTGTGTGATAATCTGTAGGTCCATTCATGTTCCTGCAAATGGCATTATTTCATTCTTTTATACGGCTGAGTAAATTCGAAGGAAAACTACAATTGAAAAAGATATACACCCCAGTGTTCATTGCAGCACTATTTATGATAGTCAATGTCCATCAAGTGATGAATGGATAAAGATGTGGTCTATCTGTCTTCTAGCTATATGTCACCTTGTGTTTCAAAGAAGCAGGGCCAGAACCTTGGCAAAGCCTCTCCCTGAAGCTCTGACACTGCTGAGAGAGAGAGCGCATTGAGAGGCGGGTCTCCTGAGCTGGACTCAGTGAAGCACACAAGTGTGTACTTCGGTTAACTTATTTTGGGAATGTTTATAATAAGAGAAACAGATAAGGCACCGCTCTCAGGGCAGGGCCCCTCTTGCTGGGCAGACAGAAAGGTTAGATCGACAATGCTGAGACAGTCTTCACTCAGGCAGAAGACAAATTTTCCCAGAGTTAAGATGGAACTCCATAGCAGACCTAGATCCACTTGTGGATAATGGATATTTCCAATGGAAAGAGAAGGGGGAGGGCAAACAGGCAGAATTTTCCTAGTAGCACATGATCCTGGTCTTCTTAGGACACTCTGACCTCAGCATGAAGATGGTTATATTCTAGCTCATTAATTAAAATTACCAAAATAATGTTTTTCTTTTGAAAAGTGATTTCACAGAGGGTACAAGTGTACATGGTACCATTAACAAAGAGATCCTGAGAGCTGTTTCCTGATTACAGAAATCCATTTCTGGACCATCAAAGGAATGCAATTATGCAGATTTATGTAAATACTGTATGCAAATCACCTTCTAAATAAAGTGTGGAGGGGATAGAGCAAGCTCTGATCTGTGACTTGTCAATCTAAAGCTGTTTAGTGGGAAAGGATGCTAACGAAACCTGAGTGATGGAAGATAAACCTTACTTCTTCCATTTATTTTGGAAATAATTGGATTTGGGTAAGATAAGTAGTCATTCAAGCTAACAAGATTGCAATGCCCTCCTGGTTATCTTGAATACTAAGCAATGCCAGTTTTTCTGGTACAGCAGCAGCCAACTCTATATGGCACTGAGCCTTTGGGCATAACTTTGGAATAGTATTCATACATCTTCCAAGCCTCCTCTACCAGATACTGGCCATGACAGCCCCGCAGCCTTGCTTGATCCTCCTGGGGTCTCGGCTTTCCCATCTGTGTCATCCAAGAGAGGGGGTAATGGTGTATGGAGCAGCAGACTGAGGTCTCGTATCACACCAAGTGGTTTAGTCACAGCTCTTTGGTGTATTGATCTTATTGTTTTTAAATAAACATGCTGTAAACAATCTATTGACCTTACCTGTTGGTTATAAAGGCATATGTAAGAATGAAACCTGTAAATAACTGTGATGTATGAGCAAATGTCCTTGCTGCCCATCAGAACCTTTGAGGAAATCTTCACAAATATAAAACAGAATTGGAATGAAGGGGGAAAAGAAGCAAAAGAAAACTGAGACACAAATCCCAAACTGAGCTCTCAAAACTCATGAGGAACTGACACACAGATAGGAGAGGAGAGGAGATTAGAAGGGCCTGTCTCTTCCCCCATCAGTCAGTTGAGCCAATCACACTGTGTCTTCCTTCTCCTGCACTGGGTCTTCCCAGTGTCTGGATTCCTGCAAGATCAATCTGTACATCAAAGGAGAGTGGCCAACTTTGGGAGTTATGAGTGATGTGCTGAGAACCAGACTCACCCCCAAGTGGTTCCAGCCTTCCATCAGACATGAAAGACTAAAAACCATGAAAGACAGAAAGCTCCATGAGAGTCCCCCCTCTGCTCTAAGGGCAACAATGTTGCTGGGAAACGAGGTATCCAATATGTAAGTGAGTACTGAGTAGTACTTCATTAATTAATATGAATCAACTGTTAAGGAACATTAAGTGTATGAAGACAAGACCCTCAAAAGATGGGCCTACAGACCATAGAGGAAGCAAAGATAATTAGAGTTTCTACCACAGTTTAAACATGTCTTGATTGAAGTGAAGTGAAGTGAAGTCACTCAGTTGCATCCAACTCTTTGAGACCCCATGGACTGTAGCCTACCAGGCTCCTCCGTCCACGGGATTTTCTAGGCAAGAGTACTAGAGTGGGTTGCCATTTCCTTCTCCAGAGGATCTTCCTGACCCAGGGATTTGATTAGTATCCTAATAATTCCCAATTTCTAAACTACCTATGGCACTGGTTCTCAGACAGGGTGATCTTGCTACCTCCCACGGCTCCCCTCAAAAATATTTGGCAACTTTAAGGTGCATTTTTTTCCTATTGGTCTCTAGTGGGTAGAAGTCAGGGAATCCTGTTCTCTACAGGTTTATGTGTGTGGTACATAGTCATTAGTATCTGACTTTGCACTCCCATGGACTGTAGCCCACCAGGTTCCACTGTTCATGGGATTTTCCATACAAGAATACTGTTGTGGGTGCCATTTCCTACTTCAGGGGATCTTCATGACCTAGGGAGCGAATCTATGTCTCTCGAGTCTTCTGCATTGGCAGATGGATTATTTACCACTGAGCCTCCTGGGAAGACAGCAGTGTCCAGGATGATTAAATATGCACATAAAATACAGGAAGAAACAAAGGGTAAACTTACTGACTGTGTGTGTGTATGTGTGTGTGTGTGTCTGTCTGTCTGTCTGTTCAGTCCTGTCTGACTTAAAAGCCAAATCAGTGATAGGTATTTTGATAATAATAAAGCTGTATGCAATGTCCTTCGTCCCTGTCCTTTGAGATAAAAGTCTTTTGCTTTAGTCTCCTAGGCCTCCCCTGAGTCTCAAAAGGCTGACTCACGAGCTAGTCTATAGGAAATGTGAAGATGTAGAAATGAAAAAATAGTTGTTGAACTGGAAACCAGTAACAATCTAGACTATAAATACAGAATTAGAAGCAGAAGCACCAAGCTTCTAATTCTCTGAAAGATGTAGATTAGAGGTCTGACACACATTCTTATGTTGTTTTTACAGGAAGCAGATCCTCACCAGATGAAAATTTCTGTCTGCAAGAACTTAGACGTTGGACTGGTTTAAACCAGAAGGCTGATGATGCTTAAAACTTCACCTTGATACCAACCAATAAGATAATTTTGCATAATCCCACACCCTGCAGCTCCCTCCCTCACACTGCCTTTACTGCCCCTTCCCTGAAACTATTGGGGGACATTCTGAGCATTAGTAACCCTTTCTCCTTGCTTGGCCCCTCCATAAATACTGCATTTTCCTTTCCCATAACCTAATGTCAATAAATCGGCTTTTCTGTGCATGGAAAAGTGGACCCAAACCAAATTTGGTTCAGGAGCAATAAAAGTCAAGGAAATCTCCAATAATTGAGATTTGAAAGATAAGTTTATCAAAAGCACGTGTGCGAGAGAGAAGAAGGTTGAAAGCCATAGATATAAGATGAGAGGCGTCCCAGGGCCATTAATGATTGTATAATCAGAAAACAAAGGAGAAAGAAGTAGATAATTAAGTAAATCATAGCAGAACATTTTCTTGAGTTTAAGTTTCAAAAAGTCTATCTATCTTGACTAATAAAAATAACTCACATTCAGAAAAATCTTTCTCAAATTAAAAATCTATTGTGGAGAGGGAAGTGGGAGGGGGGATCGGGATGGGGAATACATGTAAATCCATGGCTGGTTCATGTCAATGTATGACAAAAACCTCTACAATATTGTAAAGTAATTAGCCTCCAACTAATAAAAATAAATGGGAAAAAAAATAAAAAATAAAAATCTATTGTGGTGATGAAAAAGACAAAATTCTGAAACAAACTGAATGTAGAGGGACTGAAAAATGGTTAGGTACCATTTACTTTCTCAGAAATTCAAAGAAAAGTAGTCAGACAAAGGTAAAACTTTAAAATTTCTGAGAGAAAATTACAACTATACTTTAATAATCAACAATTTGAGAACAAAATAAAATTTATTTTTGACATGTAGGAAATATTATGTAGAAAAATAAATGTTGATATTGAATAATAAAACAAAATAAATTATCCTTATCCTTTTAAAGTTGACAACACAAATATCACAAAATACAGAAAAAATATCATTTAAAAATAATACAGTTATGTAATATTTTTCCTATAGCTTTTGTATAGAACTGAATGATTAGCTTCTTTGTATTGAGCATCAAGACTTACAAAGTTTGGTATTTACTATTAAATAAATGTGGCTATATTGAGAAATTGAAGAGATACAAAGTCCAGAAATAGATTCATGTAGATACTTGATAAATGAAAGTACACCACTGCAGAGCAGAGAGAAATAGTTGATTTGGGTTCAATTAGATAGCCAAAATAATAATAATAATAATAATTTTAATCCTTCCCTCATTTCATATTCAAACATTAAGTTGTAGGTACATTCAAGATTTTAAAAGGAAAAGTACTAAATCTTTTGGGAAATGTAGTGGTTTTATAACCCTGGAGTAGAGAAAGTCTTCTTAAGTCCCCAAAAGTACTAATCATGAAAAATAAAGGATAGATAAGCCAGTCTATTAAAATTAATTATTCATTTAAAAAAGTTACTAAAAAATGAAAGAGTGAAAAATTAAAACTCAAAGTGGTAAATGTGTTTGCAACATATATTACCAACAGTAGTCTCAAGACCAGAATGTGAAACTAACTCCTAATATAAGAAGATGGCAGCAGAGGGAGATGGTTGGATAGCATCACCATCTCAATAGACATGATTTGAGCAAATTTCGGGAGATAGTGAAGGACAGGGAATGCAGTTCATGGGGTCACAGAGGCAGACAGGACTTAGCGACTAAACAACAGCAATTCTAGGGAAAAAAAATATATATATATATATATATATATGTCAGATGGTTCAGGAGAAAAATATTTGTAAGTGATTTGAACAGATGATTCACCAAAAAATATTTGAAAGGCCATTTAGCATACAAAAAGGCACTCAATCTCATTAACAAACAGGAAATACAAACTAAAATTTTAAAAATGCATTGAAATGCCACTACTAACCCTTCAGAATATTCAAAATTAAAGAGTGGCAGTACTGCATGTTGGTGATAATGCAGGCAACTTCATGCACTGCTGATGGAAGCATTAGTTGGAGATTTGTTTGTATTCTAAAGTTAAATATACCTGAAGTGCCAGTAATTTCAGTCTTAGTTATATATCCAACAGAAATGCTTGCATAGCAAAAAGCATGTCAGTGAAGCTCATAACAATATTACTCACCTAGTAAAAATTGGAAATCAAATTGATTCCTTCAAAATAGGTTCTATGAAAAAAAATTTTTTGCAGTGGCACACAATTGAATACTCTCCTCTCTATTTCAAATTTTAAAAATCAATAATTTTTTCCATGGCAAATTTTCTCTAGCTCTTCAATAACCTATTGAAATTCATTAATATCCCTTGGAATGTAATTTATCTGACTTAAAGGTTTGGCTTCATTTTGAAAGACCTCAACCCCTTGGATTCACAAGCAGATTAAGGGACAGATTTGTGTTTCTACTGACTGTGGTTTTCCTCTGTCTTCATTTATCTCTGTGCCTGGTACTGAACATAGGCAGAAAGCTTTGTTATGATGTCTTCAGCACTTGTTGAAATTCTCAATTCTAGTTTTTTCACTTTATTCTTATACATTGCATCTATACAAATACAATTTCTGCTGATTTTTTTTATATTTCTGTATTTCTCTTTTTTCTCTAGCTGTTTTATTTATTTATTTTGTTTAGCATGCTAAAATTGCTGCTTTCCTTTATCAATTATTTCCTAAGTTACAAGGATCTTTTAAGCTGAAATTCAGAATGTCACTTTTGAAACCCACCTGATTTTTTTGACACACATCACAACTGGAAATGTTAAGATTGTTTTGTTTTCTAAAACTTTTTAAAAGCTGCATTCCTAAAGTGCAAGAAATAGGTCACACCTTTTCTCCGAGGTAACTTTGTATTTTCTCCCTTAATTCTGTCACTTTCATGTAGGTTTCTTTTTGCACCTCTCCTTTCATCATTAACAAATTTTGTTTCTTAAATAATAGAAGACAGGATATGTTGGTTTCTGAACAACAGATTTCAAGTTACTGTCCTCATCCACAGTTGTTTCTACAGAAAGTAAAGACCATAAACTAATTGCCGGGTAGCCAAGTTTTGTATGCATACTCAATGAACACAAAGGGTAGCTTGTTATACAATACCAAGGCAATTTTTAGAAGCTATGCCCTATTGTAAAAATATAACTATGCTACCATTTCCAAGTATGTGAACTATGGAAATATTTTTCTAATTAAGAGCTGAACCAGAGATGAAAAGTTGAACCATTATGAAAAGCTGAGATATGGTGAGTTAAGTCCACACACAAGATACAATTCAGGATGGTTATCTTTCCTCCCCATGCTTTGGGAAGCAGACCTATATGGGTCACTTCTTTGATTTCTTCCTTCTCTTAGGTTTGTCAAAAGAAAGGGAGTGAATTGCAGTAATTCTAATATCTATTCTCTTTGTCCACCTTAATCCTTGCTACACTTCTCTTGCTGTGTTCCAATAACTATGCCCTGTTTTTTCCTTTAGATCTAGGAGTGTTAATGACCCAGATTTAATAGTCCAGAATACAATTCTCTTCTCGCTTTCCTACGTCCTGCCCACACCTTTGTCACTTGATTCATGCTGACTTAACTCTTGTTACTTGACTCACTTCTAGTCACCTGTTTTGAGTATGCCCTCTGTATCTGTCAGGACCCTGACTTATTCATGAGGGAAAATGAAATGATACAGTATATATCTGGTTAAACTTGGGGACAACCATGAAGTAAAATAATAACAGAGATGGAGAGTAACTGGTCCTGAAAGATCATATGGTCTAACTTCAGTATGATAATACTCCTCCTTAAACCAACAGACAAGACAGAACAAAACAACTCTTGTTTATTACATGGCTAATTAATTAATGGGCCAGAAGTCAAATTTACTGATTCGACTCACAACTTTTTATATGTTTATATGCTCTTTTGTCCCTTTTCTTTAAATATTTATTTTGGGTAGATCACCTAACCACTTGAGAATGTTCACGGTATACACAATGTAGCATTTGTACCCAAATGCTTATTGTTCTCCTAGGAGATGAGTATCTCTTTACGCTGATAGGCAATTTTGAAACATGTTTATTCACCCAGATGTTTGCAATTTTCCAATTATAAGAGGAATAGAGGTGTAAACTCTTCTAGTTGCTTTAGCTATCAGAAAAGTAATATAAAGACAAGGTACTTAATAATCCATTTCAGATTTAATACTATTCCCTAACACTTAGGGACACTTGCCAAAGTACATTAACTTATTTTCTAAGCCATCTCTAATCTAAGGTTACCTATGAAGAGAAAAGCAAGACTAGACACCTTTCGCAGAGACAACCATACTATGCCTTCACAAAAAAAATGGATTTTGTTTTTCAGATATAGGAAAGACATTTGCTTGGATCTCTGAGATTGATTCATGCTAACAGCAGTTTTTATTTAATTTTGAAATATGTTCCATGTGAAACATAAAGTAAGTCAATCCAACAACAGCTTTGGCTGACACATGCTGTAAAACATGGTTGATGACATACAGTCATCTCTTTGTGCTGTAAAATAGGTTTTATGGCATTATTATCTTTCACTAGCGCCCATGTGCAAGAAAGAAAAATGATGGCAAAACAGGAGAGAAGCTAACATTTTTTAAGTGTACGGATTTTGTTGTTTTTATTAATTCAACTATGGAATGTGTCCCTTAAGTATTAATGCAATAAATTTATCTGCATAACTTTTTGCCACAGTTTTCTCCAAGGAGTTTGTTCAGTAAATTGTATTATCGGTAGCATAAGAACATCCCACTAGTGTTCTATTTTATACTATGACATCACCTCCATTAGAATCTCTTCATAGTGGCTTTCTTTATGTTGTATCTAGTTAGAGTATCTTTTTCATTCTATTAAAGGACCTCTTTTTCATCTCTATTATTTCATCTCTATTGTTTATCAATTTTCTATTGAGATAATCACACCTTAATACTTTCTCTGTTATGTGTTTAGTTGCTAAGTTGTATTCAATACTTTTGTGACGCCATGGACTGTAGCCCACCAAGTTCCTCAGTCCATGGGATTTCCTAGACAAGAAAGAATAATGGAGTGGCTTGCCATTTTCTTCTCCAGGGGATCTTCATGACCCAGGGAACAAATCCACGTCTCCTTCATTTCAGGCAGATTCTTTGCTGCTGAGCTACTGGTGAATCCTCTTAAAGTAAAACTGAATGATTATGGAATAATTCAGAAAAGCATTAATAAATCCAATTTTATTTTTAATTTTACTTTATTCTCTCTCTGGCTCAATTTGAAATTAAGTTTACAAAGAAGAAATGCTATCTCTCTC
Source organism: Cervus canadensis (assembly GCF_019320065.1). Lineage (NCBI taxonomy): Eukaryota > Metazoa > Chordata > Mammalia > Artiodactyla > Cervidae > Cervus > Cervus canadensis. Next base: position 2,324,693 of record NC_057388.1, read on the forward strand.
ATCTCCTGACTCAAAGTGCACTTGAGTGTTGGCTAGTTTGGACAGAATACTTTATTGGAGAGACACCCAATTTTGTGATAATAATAAATACCTAAATAATATTTTCTTCCATGAAAAAGAAATGTTTCAAGATAGTAGAATGAGTTTTCTAAATTTCTGCAACAATCATATCTGATATTTTAAAGAAAAGCCCATATCTAGCTGTCTATTTATCTCTATTATTTAAAGTTCAAAATTCAACATTTATCTTAATGTTTGAAACACAGTACTAATGCTGTTTAAATTATTGAGTGAGTAAATAAAAGAGACACATATTCGGTATGTGATGCTTTTTGTTATGAGAATTAAAAATTGAAATGATATTTATCTACATATATACTAAGTAAATATGATCATTTAAATTGCTTGACAAGAGATCGGATAAGCTGAAACTGGAGAAATTCTGATAAAATTTGTCAAATTGAAAGCTTATAGAAGACATGGAAAATTATCAGGGATTCTCACAGAAGAAAATTCATAAAAGGTTAAGAGCTGTGTGTATGCATACATGCTCAGTTATTCAGTCATGTCTGACTCTTTGAGACCCTATGGACTGTAGCCTACCAGTCTGAGGTGAGCAACCTCCATCAAATAGTAAATATAATATTTTCAAAGGAATAAAATATATCACAGAATAAATAATATCAATATACAAAGAGATAAAATCCCATCAGAAACACCAATCTAATAACAAGCAAACGTGTCAGAAAAGTATGTAACAACAAAATCCATGTACATACACAAGAAAGCATGACCCTGTGCATCTGTAGGGCGGCACCTGAGCCAGACACAAGCTTGGGGAACACAGGTTGCTACACCCTGCCCCCAAAGTTTCAGGTTCACCGGGCTTGGGAAGCACACATTCAGAAATACCAACTGTCCAATGCTGTTACTGAACACACGTTCCTGCGCCCCCCACACAGTGAGACCAAACAGATCAAAATGTCAGGATTTGCAGCAGAGAAAAGTTTACTGAAGGGTAATCCATGGAACTGGGTGGCTTGTGCCTAAAAAAACCTGAACACCTGGGTTTAAAAAAATACCTGCCTTTAAAAAAAGGCATTTTTAAAGGCAAAGTGAGGGAGGGGCGTGGTTGGGAATTTGAAATAGAGAGGGCTGGACTTGGGCACACCAGGCACAAAAGAATTTAGGGACAGAGACGGAGTTCTGAGTTTAAATAGTGATCGTTCCAGCCCTCTTCTTGTTTGTCTTCTAGGATGACAGAAGCCAGGATTATAGTCTAAGTATATATTGATGAGATTCCACTCTGGGTTAATAAATAGTTACAAAAGAAAATACTCAAAACTACTAATCATTTTGAGTCCTTTCCAAAAAACCACTTTGGCTTTGCCTCAACCCACTAACATTAGTAGCAACATTTGACCAAGACGATCACATCCCCACCTCCGCCCACAGTATGTGTCTTAGCAATTCTTTCCCACAAAGTCAGAGAACAGGTATCTACTATAAAGATAGGGGCAAAAACAAACAAAAACAAAAAGCACCCTGAGGAAACAGAAAAAGCAGAGAAGCTTACAGAAGTGAAAAGAAAAATACAATGCTCAAACTTCGGTAAGAAAAGATATTCCATCCATGAAACAAGATTTCCTTAGAATATAAAGTAAAACACATAAAACATAAAAAGGGAGTTTTGGAATAAAAGTATCATGGCAGGAATTCAAAATTTGGTAGAAAAAAATTAAAGCTAAAGAAATCTCCTACTTTGCATTCCAGTCCCCTATAATGAAAAGGACATCTCTTTTGGGTGTTAGCTCTAGAAGGTCTTGTAAGTCTTTGTAGAATCATTCAGCTTCAGCTTCTTCAGCATTACTAGTCGGGGCATAGACTTGGATCACTGTGATATTGAATGGTTTGCCTTGGAAACGAACGGATTATTTTGTTGTTTTTGAAACTGCATCCAAGTACTGCATTTTGGACTCTTTTGTTGATTATGATAGCTACTCCATTTCTACTAAAGGATTCTTGCCCACAGTAGTAAATATAATTGTCATCTGAGTTAAATTCAACTATTCCAGTCCATTTTGGAGAAGGCAATGGCAACCCACTCCAGTACTCTTGCCTGGAAAATCCCATGGGCGGAGGAGTCTGGTAAGCAGCAGTCCATGGGGTCGTGAAGAGTTGGACATGACTGAGTGACTTCACTCTCACTTTTCACTTTCCTGCATTGGAGAAGGAGGTGGCACCCACTCCAGGGTTCTTGCCTGGAGAATCCCAGGGAAGGGGGAGCCTGGTGGGCTGCCATCTATGGGGTCACACAGAGTTGGACATGACTGAAGCGACTTAGCAGCAGCAGCAGCAGCAGTCCGTTTTTGTTTGCTGATTCCTAAAATGTTGATGTTCACTCTTGCCATGCCCTGTTTGACCACTTCCAATCTGCCTCGATTCACAGACCTAACATTACAGGTTCCTATGTAATATTGCTTTTTACAGCATCAGGTTTTACTTGCATCACCAGTCACATCCACAAGTGGGGGTTGTTTTTGCTTAGGCTCCATCTCTTCATTCCTTCTGGAGTTATTTCTCCACTGATCCAGTAGCATATTGTGCACCTACCAACCTGGGGAGTTCAGCAAAGCAAAGGCTAACAGAGTTTGAAAAGAGAAAACACTGGTCATAGCAAACACCCTCTTCCAACAACACGAGAGAAGACTCTACACATGGATATCACCAGATGGTCAATAACAAAGTCAGACTGATTATGTTGAAGAGAAGTGAAGTCGCTCAGTGGTATCCGACTCTTTGTGACCCCACGGACTGTAGCCTATCAGACTCCTCCGTCCATGGTATTTTCCAGGCAGGAATACTGGAGTGGGTTGCCATTTCCTCCTCCAGGGGATCTTCCCAACCCAGGGATTGAACCCAGGTCTCTCATATTGAAGGCAGACACTTTACCATCTGAGCCACAAGGGAATTCTTTGCTGCCAAAGATGTAGAAACTTTATGCAGTCAGCAAAAACAAGACTGGGAGCTGACTGTGGCTCAGATCATGAACTCCTTAATGCCAAATTTAGAGTTAAATTGACGAAAGCAGGGAAATCCACTAGACCATTCATGTAAGACCTAAATCAAATCCCTTACAATTATACAGTGGAAGTGACAAATAGATTCAAAGGATTAGACCTGATAGGCAGAGTGCCTAAAGATCTATGGATGGAGATTTGTGACATTGAACAGGGGGCAGTAATCAAGACAATCCCCAAGGGGAAAAAAAATACAAAAAGGCAAAACGGTTCTCTGAGAAGGACTTACCAATAGCTGAGAAAAGAAGAGAAGTGAAAGGCAAAGGAGAAAAGGAAAGATATACCCATTTCAAAGCAGAATTCGAAAGAATAGCAAGGAAAGATAAGAAAACCTTCATCAGTGATCAATGCAAAGACACAGGGGAAAACAAGAGAATGGGAAAGACTAGAGATCTCTTCAAGAGAATTAGAGATACCAAGGGAACATTTCATGCAAAGATGGGCACAATAAAGGACAGAAATGGTAGGGACCTAACAGAAGCAGAAGATATTAAGAAGAGGTGGCAAGAGTACACAAAAGAGCTATACAAAAAAATATCTTGATGACACAGATAACCACCATGTTTTGATCACTCATCTAGAGCCAGACATCCTGGAATGCAAAGTCAAGTGGTCCTTAGGAAGCATCACTACGAACAAAGCTAGTGGAGGAGATGGAATTCAAGTTGAACTCTTCAAATCCTAAAATTGCTGTACTCAATATGCCAGCAAATTTGGAAAACTCAGCAGTGGCAACAGGACTGGAAAAGGTCAGTTTTCATTCCAATCCCAAAGGAAGCCAATGCCAAAGAATGCTCAAACTACCACATAATTGCACTCATCTCACACACTAGCAAAGTAATACTCAAAATTCTCCAAGGCAGGCTTCAACACTGTGTGAACCGTGGACTTCCAGATGTTCAAGCTGGATTTAGAAAAGAAAAAGGAACCAGAGATCAAATTGCCAACATCCATTGAATCATTGAAAAAGTGAGAGTTCCAGAAATACATCTACTTCTGCTTTTTTTACTATGCCAAAGCTTTTGACTGTGTGGATCACAGCAAACTGTGGAAAATTCTGAAAGTGATGGGAATACCAGACTACCTGACCTGCCTCCTGAGAAATCTGTATGCAGGTCAGGAAGCAACAGTTAGAACTGGACATGGAACAACAGACTGGTTCCAAATCCGGAAAGGAGTATGTCAAGGCTGTATATTGTTACCCTGCTTATTTGACTTATATGCAGAGTACATCATGCAAAATGCTGAACTGGATGAAGCACAAGCTGGGATCAAGATTGCTGAGAGAAATAGCAATAATCTCAGATATGCAGATGACACCACACTTATGGAAGAAAGCAAAGAAGAACTAAAGAGCCTCTTGTTGAAAGTGAAAGAGGAGAGTGCAAAAGTTGGCTTCAAACTCAACATTCAGAAAACTATATCATGGCATCTCGTCCCATCACTTCATGGCAAATAGATGGGAAAACAATGGAAACAGTGACAGACTTTATCTTTTTGGCCTCCAAAATCACTGCAGATGGTGACTGCAGCCTTGAAATTAAAAGACGCTTACTCCTTGGAAGAAAAATTATGACCAACCTAGATAGGATATTAAAAAGCAGAGACATTACTTTGCCAACAAAGGTCTGTCTAGTCAAAGCTATGTTTGTTTGTTTTTTTCAGTAGTCAGGTATGGATGTGAGAGTTGGACTATAAGAAAGCTGAACTGAAATGAAGAATTGATGCTTTTGAGCTGTGGTGTTGGAGAAGACTCTTGAGAGTCCCTTGGACAGCAAGGAGATCTAACTAGTCCATCCTAAAGGAAATCACCTCTTAATATTCATTGGAAGGACTGATGTTGAAGCTGAAACTCCAGTACTTTGGCCACCTGATGCAGAGAAGTGACTCACTGGAAAAGACCCTGATACTGGAAAATATTGAAGGCAGGAGGAGAAGGGGACGACAGAGGATGAGATGGTTGGACGGCATCACCAACTTAATGGATGTGAGTTTGAGTAAACTCTGGGAGTTTACAGGATGGATGGATGGACAGGACCTGGCATGCTGCCGTCCATGTGGTCACAATGAGTTGGACACAAATGAATGACTGAACTGAACTGAACCTGAAGGAAATCTCCTACGATTAGAAAATAAAAAGATAAAGCAAATTGAAGACTAAAGAAAGATATGAGTTCAAGTCTAATTTAACTATCTAAATAACAGGAATGCTGGAAGAAAACAAACACAAAAAGAATAAGAGGGAAGTGTCAAAGGAATAAGAATAGAAAATTAATCACTACTGAAAGATGAGAGTGTAAAGATTTGCAGCATCCACTAGGTTCAATGCAAATAATAAGAAAAGGATATTATCAAGGGATTTGAGAAGAGAGAAAAAATTTTTTTCTCTGGGAAAAGTAAAACAGAATAATGAAACTGTGTGGAGCAGTCATTAGAGATTTTAAATCTATCAAAATTCAGCTGCTCACAGCAGATAAAACACAAAAAGATGAGATTTTATCAGGTGAGGGAATGATGTATAAAGAGAGATAAGGCAGTTGAGAAAACGTGAAAGATGATGAAATCCCAGCTGCATACTGAAGAAGGTCATTTCAGGAATCTGTTCCTGTGCTGAGTACTCTTGAGCTTGAAAGAGTAAAGTTGTGAGGATTTCCCCCAATGAATGTGCCTGACCAACAGCCTGAGAATGGTTGCTATGATTCACATAACTTTTAAATAGTTTTAATCAAAAACAAGACAAACATACTATGGAACAGTGTTATAAAAGTTTAGAACACCATTTTTTTGTTTGTTTGTTTGTTTGTTTGTTTTTGTCCAAAATCTTCCAGTAAGCAGAACAAATTCTCTGGCGAGGGTAACTCATCTGATTGACTTTAGGTTTTCTGTTGGCCAAGCTGGAAACCAAACACAGTGGATGAAAACTCTTAAAAAGAAGGGGAAATAATTTCCAATCATGGAATAAATTATCATCTAAACCTTTATTGAAAGAAGACATTTGTAGATCAATATAGATCTCCAAAAATACAGCCCACAAATGTTTTTACCCTCACTGACCTAAGAAAAGCAAGAAATAGAACCCAGGAAAGGAAATGAAGCAGATAAGACTGGGATCATGGAAATGGGAATATTCCCAGGACAACAAGACAAGAGCATGTGCAACAAATACTGGTATAAAAGATGCCTGGTTCCAGGGAAAAAAATCCAGTTGATCAGGTGGTTATTTGAAAATATTGAGATACATTCATTTTCTTCAGATACTATAAGAATAATTTAAGTAAAAGAAAAAATAAGGCAGTCATTAGTACCAAGTTAAAAATATGCAAAATATATTGTAGTTATGTTATATTATTTGACACAACTAGAAAAATATTCAGACTGTCATCATTAATCACTGACAACAACAGAAGTGACACATAATTCTATGTGAGTAAGGGGAAATAAGCATTTGTGTGTTTATGTTGGATGTGTGCATGTGTATGCTGCTGCTGCTGCTACTAAGTCACTTCAGTTGTGTCTGACTCTGTGTGACCCCATTGACAGCAGCCCACCAGGCTCCTCTGTCCCTGAGATTCTCCAGGCAAGAACACTGGAGTGGGCTGCCATTTCCTTCCCCAGTGTATGTGTATAAAAGAGGTAAAATTGAACTTCCATATTGGGAAGTCTACATCTAAAACAAGTCAAGAAATAGCTCTATAAGAGTTACTTGGAAATATTGGACATGAATACACAGTGAAAAAAAAAAACAAACAGTGAAAATATTTGGGGAAAAAAGTGACTCTAAGAATAAGGAATTAGGGCTGGAAAAGGACAACAGAAGAATGATTTTTGTTAGAACACAGGAAGTATAATTTGAGTTTTTAGATGTGTATATTTATTATATTAAATTTAATATCTGATTAACATTTTTATTTCAAAATAAGTTAAGAACAAAATAAAGCAGATGTGACATAATTAAACTATGTAATCTTTGTAAAATATTATTTGAAATTTAAATGAGTTAAGCTTGTTTTAGTAGTCTTTCCCCACCCATTCATGCCATTTCCAAGAACAAAAGAGAATAAACAATAATTCCTTTAACTTTCTAGAGATGGAAATTGACCTAATACCTAGGTATGTTAAATGATCATATCATTATAACAAGGAAGTTTGTTATTAATCATAAGACTGGGCTTCTGCAGTATGAGAAATGAACTTGTTCTCCATGAGTAATTATTAAGTGCTAAACCCTAGACGGCAGCTGCAATGAAGAGAAAATGTAGATGTTGTAAATAGAGCAAGTCTATGATTTTTTTTTTTATTTAACCTATGTGCAGCTTATCTCCTGTGATCAATTGTCTATGGAAAAGTCCATGCTCAGAATTTCACTATAAATAAATGACATCATACCAGATGTCTTTCATCATAAAAAAATCCAACAGTGAATAAGAGAAGTCACTAGTGTTGAGGGAAAAGTCATGAATAAGAGAAAAAAATGAGAAAAATGGGCAAGCCAAATGATCTAAAATCAAATGAATATATAGCAATATTTCTAAGCTTCTTAGAATTTTCTCCATATTCTCTTATCCCTCTTACAACAGCTTATTATCAGAGGAGGGTGAAAAGGATACTGACAAGAAATGATTATTCAATAAAAATAGAATAATTTCATGCATAGAGTGGGCTATTTTGTTTCTTGAACATTCTGAATATTAATTTATAAAATTTTCTAAATTGTGTTATATATGAACATGGTTATGTAGTCCTGAAATGTTAGAATACTTAACAGGTTAATTTGCAATTATATTCAGCGTTTTAAATTTGTAACTTAAAATTTCATATTTCATATTTTAATGTTGCTTTCTCAAAGCCAACTGATTATAACTATCCATATTTAAGTAGAGTATTCTGGAGGTCTCCATGAACCAATGAAATCCCTCTTACAAAATTATGGGGAATGCTACTAACTTTGTTTCTCCACCAATTAGGTTTACCTTGATCAAATTATTTTTAAAGGCACAAATCAAGCAGTTTACCTTTTTTAAATAGATAATCTATTGCATATATAATTCTAATCTGGATTTTCTGGGTTTAATTCACAAAGTAAGGTAAGGCCATGAAGAATAAAACTAAAACTAAAGAAGTTTCTCACTAACCTGACAGAAGCAGTTAAGAGAGCATAATGAACAAGTGTGACTTTAATAGCAACCTGGGGAGTGTGAAATTTCACACTTGAAAAAGAAGAGGTTATTTTAGGTAGGTTAAGAAATGTGAATCAGGAGATTCACATTTAGATTAGGAAAATATGAATTTTGTTGAGAACAAGCATAGACATACATAAGTTACGGAAAATGATTACCACTGGGGATAAATATGGCTGAAAAAGACATCTGTGTGAAAGAAGAGACCAGAAAATGATGCTCCTAGACCGTGTCTGCGCTTGGGCTCCAGTGTGAAAACCAAATTCCTGTGAAATGTGTGTGTGTGTGTGTGTATATAAATTTTTTTTTTTTTTTTGCTTTTTCCTTTTAGACTTTTGCTTTTTTTGTTTGTTTGTTTTTTTCCTTTTTAGATTATTTTCCCTTTAAATTATTACAAAATATTCAGTATAGGTCCATGTGCTATGCTGTAGGCTTTTGTTGTTTATCTATTTTATATATGGGTGTGTAATGTTAATTCCAACCTCCGTTTAAAAGGAAAAGAGGATTAACTGACAAGAGTAGAATGTACAATGAGTGATTTTAATAGGACTGAAATTATTAGTGCAAGCATGTTGACTCAAAACTTTAGGAATGAAAATGTTATTAACAGTAGTGGTGACTATCAAATCTCCTTTTGCTGGAATATGGATGGCACTTTCAGATGCCTTAAGAGTTTATCATCCCAGAAATATTTTATCTCCTCTCTAACCTTGCAATGTATTCAGGCCTATTTTCTTCCACATCACACTGAAGAACAGATACCAATTTGGGAGGATTTTCAAACTTTCTTTTAGGATATTCTCAAGTGTTTATTTATTTTTTTTCTTTCTTTCCTGTAAGGCTTTATTAAGGTGTAATTGACAAGAATTTTGTGTATTTTTCAGGTATACAATATGCTGACTTGATATATGCAAACTTATGAACTGATGACCACAGTCAAACTAATCACAACATCAATTACCTCACACAGCTACCACGGTAGGAACAGATATACTCTTCTGGCAAATTTCTAGTATACAATATAATAGTATTAGGTATAGTCACCATGCTGTATGCTAGCCCATTACACACACCCAGGCTTACTCTTCTTCACAAGAAAGTTTGGGATCATCGACTAGCAGCCACCATTTCCAATACCTCCCAGCTGTTGGTTGCTATTGGTCTACTAATCAGTGCTATAATGTTGACTTTTATAAGATTCTTACATATAACTGAGATCATACATACACTGTCTTCTTTGTTATTTTTTCACTTAATGCTCCCCAGGTTCATCTATGTTATCAAAAATGTCCAGGATTCTCTTTATTTATGGCTAAATAGCATTATATTATATTATATTATATTATATATACACATATATATATAAACATATTATTGTGTGTGTGTATATATATATATATATATATATATTTATATTATGCATTTTATTTATCCATTCATCTCTCAACAGACATCTAGGTGATTTCTATGACTTGCCTATTGCAAACAATGTTACAGTGAACATAAGAGGGAATATATTGCTTGAGAAACTGATTTCATTTTTCTGTGGATATATATGTATACAAACACATATATATGTACACACACATGTATATATTGTTTTAGATAATTGATAAATATAAACTCATATGTGTATGTAGGTGAACAATGCCAAGAAATAGAAGAATGCAATAGAATGGGAAAGCCTAGCAATCTTATCAAGATTAGAGATACCAAGGGGACATTTCATGCAAGATGGGCATGATAAAGGACAGAAATGGTAAGGATATAAGAGAAGCATAAGAGATTAAGATGTGACAAGAAAACACAGAGCTATACAAAAAAGATCTTAATGACCCAGATAATCATGATGGTGTGGTCACTCACCTAGAGCCAGACATCCTGAAGTGTGAAGTCAAGTGGGCCTTAGGAAGCATTACTATGAAAAAGGCTAGTTGAGGTGATGGAATTAGAGCTGAGTTATTTCAAATCCTAAAAAGTGATGCTGCTAAAGTGCTACACTTGACATGTCAAATTTGGAAAGCTCAACAATGGCCACAGGACTGGGAAAGGTCAGTCTTCATTCCAACCCCAAAGAAGGGCAATGCCAGAGAGTATTCAAATTAGTGTACAACTGTATTCCCTTTACATGCTAGCAAGGTTATACTGAAAATCCTTCAAGCTAGGCTTCAGCAGTATGTGAATCAAGAAATTCCACATATACAAGTTGGGTTTTGAAAAGGTAGAGGAATCAGAGATCAAATTGCCAACATTCATTGGGTCATAGAGAAAGCAATGGAATTCCAGAAAAAAAGAATCTACTTCTGCTTTATTGACTATACTCAAGCTTTTGACTGTGTGGATCACAACAAACTGTGGATGTTTCTTAAAGAGATGGGGATACCAGACCACCTTACCTGTCTTCTGAGATACACAAATGCAGGTCATGAAGCAATAGTTATAACTGGACATTGAACAATTGACTAGTTCAAAATTGATCAAGGGATATGTCAGGGTTGTTTATTGTCACTCTGCTTATTTAACTTAAATGCATCATGTGAAATGTCTAGCTGAATAAATTGCAAACTGAATCAATTGCAAACTGGGAGAAATATCAACAACCTAATATATACAGATAATTGGACTCTAATGACAGAAAATGAAAAGGAACTAAAGAATCTCTTGATGATGATAAAAGAGGAGAGTGAAAAATCTGGCTTAAAATACAGCATTCAAGAAACTAAGATCATGGCATCTCGTAACATCACTTCATGGAGAATAGAAGAGGAAAAATTGGAAGCAGTGACAACTTTTATTTGAGGGCTCCAAAATCCCTGCAGACAATAACTGAAGCCATGAAATTAAAAGATGCTTGATCCTTGGAAGTAAAGATACTACAACCAACTATATGCCAATAAAGTGGACAACCTAAAGAAATAGATAAATTTTTAGAAAGGTACAAGCTTCCCAGACTGAACTGGGATCAAATAGAAAATATAAACAGACAAATCACAAGTACTGCTATTAAGACTGTGATTTAAAAACTTGAGCAAACAAAGCTTGAGAATGAGATGGCTTCACAGGCAAGTTTTATTAAGCATTTAGAGTAAACACTGATCAGTCTGAAACTCTCCCAAAAAGTGCAGTAAAAGACCACTCCCAAACTCATTCTGCACAGCCACCACTACCCTGTCCAAAACCAGGCAAATATATCACATACAAAAAATAAATTACAGGCAAATATCCAACAAAAAGAATGTGGTATACCATATTAACAAACTAAATAATAAAAACCATATGATCATCTCAATAGATGCAGAAAAAGCTTTTGACAAAATTCAATACCATTTATGATAAAAAATTATTTAAAAAGTAGGCATAGAAATAGCATATTTCAATATAATAAAGGCCATACACGGCAAACTCACAGCAAACATCATTAACACCAATAAAAACTGAAAGAATTTCTTCTAAGATCAGAAACAAGGCAAAGATTTCTTCACTTTTATTCAGTATTGTTTTGGAAGTCTTAGCCATAATAATCATAGAAGAAAAATAAAAGGAATCCAGACAGAAAATAAGTAAAACTGTCATTGCTTGCAGATGACATGATACTATACATAGAAAATCTGAAAGATGCTACAGAAAAAATACTAGAGGTCATCAATGTATTTGGTAAAGTTGCAGGATACAAAATTAATTACACATAAATGTCTTGTATTCCTATACACTAACAACAAATTTTAGGAAAAGAAATAAAGAAAGCAATCCCATTTGCCATCACATCATAAATAGAATACCTAGAAATAATCTACCTACAGAGGCAAAAGGCCTATACTCAGAAAACTGTAAGATACTAATGAAAGAAATAAAACATGACACTAATAGATGGAGAGATAAATCACATTCTTGGATTGGAAGAATCAATCTTGTGAAAATGACTATAATATCCATAGCAATCTATAGATTCAATTCAATCACTATCAAATTATCACCAATGATATTTTTCATACAATTAGAACAAAAAATTTGCAATTTGTATGGAAAGAACAGGCTTCCCAGATTGTGCACAGGTAAAGAATCCATCTACCAATGCAGGAAACACAAGAGAAGTGGTTTAGACCCCTGGGTTAGGAAGATCCCCTGGAGGAAGAAATGACAACCCACTCCAATATTCTTGCCTGGAAGACCTCATGGACAGAGGAACCTGGTGGGCTACAGTCCATGCAGTTGTAAAGAGTTAGACACTATTGAGTGACTGAGAATACACACACACACACACACACACACACACACATGCACTGAAGCACAAGAGACTCCAAATAGCCAAAGCAATCTTGAGAAAGAAAAACAGAACTGGAGGAATCAACCTTCCTGACTTCAGACTATACCACAAAGCCACAGTCATCAAGACAGTATGGTGTAGGCACAGAGACAGAAATACAGACCAATGGGACAAGACAGAAATGCCAGAGATAATCCCACTTATGGTCACTGAATCAATGACAAATGAAGCCAGAATATGCAATGCAGGAAAAGTGGTTCAATAAATGGTGTCGGGGAAAGTGTACAGCTACACATAAAAAAAAAAAAAATAGAACATTTTCTAACCTGTTCACTAAAATGAATGCAAAATGGATTAAAGTCCAAAATGTAGAACCAAAACTATTTAAACTCTTAGAGGAAAATATAGACATTAAAAACTCTGACATAAATTGCAACAAGATGATTTTTAATTCACCTCTCAGAGTAATGAAAATAAAAACAAAATAAACAACTATAATCATGAAAATAAAAGATGCTTGCCCCTGGAAGAAAAACTATGACAAACCAAGACAATATATTAAGAATGAGAGACACTTTGCCAACACAGTCCATATAGTAAAAGTTATGCTTTTTTCCAGTGGTCATGTATGGATATGAGAGTTGGACCATAAAGAGGGCTGAGCACTGAAGAACTGATGTTTTTGAATTGTGGTGCTATAGAAGACTCTTGAGAGTCTCTTGGACATCCAGGAGATCAAATCAGTCAATCCTAAAGGGAGTCAACCCTGCATATTCGTTGGGAGGACTGATGCTGAAGTTGAACCTCCAATGCTTTGGCCACCTGATGGAAAGAGCGAACTCACTGGAAAAGACCCTGATCCTGGGAAAGATTGAGGGCAGGAGAAGAAGGCAGCAGAGGATTAGATGGTTGGATGGCATCACTGACTCCATGGACATGAGTTTGAGCAAACTCTGGGAGACAGTGAAGAACAGGAAGCTTGATGTGCTGCAGTTCACGTGGTTGTAAAAGTCAGACACAATCTAGTGACTGATCAAAAACAATAACAAACGGGACTTTTAGTTATACTTAAAATCTTTTGCACAGCAGAGGCAACACAAACAAAATGCAAAGACAACCTATAGAATGGGAGAAAATACTTGCAAATGAAGTGGCCAACAAGGGATTAATCTTCAAAATTTGCCAACAGTTTATGTAGCTCAATAAAAAACTGCAAACAAACCAATCAAAAAAATGGGTAGAAGACCCAAATAGACATTTCTCCAAAGAAGTCATACAGATGGCTATGAAGCACATGGAAAGATGCTCAGCATCACTAATTATTTGAGAAATGCAAAACAAAACTACAATGAGCTGTCACCTCACACTTTTCACAATGACCAACATCAAAAAAAGAAAAAATCTACAAACAATAAATGCTGGACAGAGTATGGAGAAAAGGGAATCCTCCTACACTATTGCTTGGAGTGAAAATTGGTTCATCCAATGTGGAAAACAGCATGGAAGTTCATTAAAATGCTAAAAATGCAACTGTCATATGATTAAGCCATTCCTCTCCTGAGCATCTATCTGTAGAAAACAACAGTTCAAAAAAGATACATGTACCCAAATGTTCATTGCAGCACTATTTACAGCCAGGATATGGAAGCAACCTAAATGTCCTCTGATGGAGGAATAGAAAAAGAAGACATGGTACATATATACAATGTGGTACCTATATGCAATGTCATATTACTTAGCCCCCAAAAGAATGAAATAATGTCATTTGCAGCAACATGGATGAATCTAGAGATTATCATACTGAGTGAAGTACATCAGATAGAGAAAGACAAATATCATATGGTATCACTTATATATGAAATCTACAAAAATGGTACAATTGAACCTATTTACAAAACAGAAGTAAAGTCACAGATGTAGAAAACAAACTTCTGGTTACCACAGGGAAGGGGATGAAGGGCTAAATTGAAAAGTTGGGATTTACACATACACACTACTATATTTAAATAAACAGCTAATAAGGACCTACTGTATAGCACCGGGAAATCTACTCATTACTTTGTAATGACCTATATGGGAAAAGACTCAAAAAACGAGTGGATATATGTATATGTATAACTGATTTTCTTTGCTGTACCACAGAAATTAATGCAACAGTGTAAATTAACTATACTCCAATAAAATTAATTAGCAAAATAAAAAACAAATGCTAAATATCTACTGTACAGCATAGGGAACTGTACTCAATTCTTTGCAAAATCTATAAGGGAAAGACATCTGGAAAAGAATATAGATCTATATGTCAGTGTGCTACTCCTGAAACTAGCACAGCACTGAAAATCAACTATACTTCAATAAAAACAAATAAGCATACCATATTCAGTGCCAGTCATGCCAGCCACTTGGTAAACTTTTGGTGAATGTATAGATCTACTGATATAATTAGTTTTGCCCAAAACTGCCTCCCTTAAAAAAATGGACATTTTTTTTTCTATCAACACCATGTTACCTACATGACAGAAAATCAAGGAAAAATATGTAGTCTCTTATTATTCTTAGGTTCCATTTCTCCATGACTTTCTGTGCTAATGTTGGCCCCTGAACAGTCTTTAACTCATTAACAATATTAATTAATATTTAATTATATTTAAACATTTTCCTAAAATTTAATTTCCATTTGTTTAACACAGTTATTTTAATTTACATTATCTCTCTGATTTCTCAAAAAGTACTCTAAAAGGGAATTCAATTATTTGGACTCCAGGATAGAGTTAATATGAATTTGTTATGTGGTTTCAATCCAGATATGTCTGCAGTATTTGCTTCAGTAGCCCAGAGAGAGAGCTTATAATAGATTGGCCTTTTATTAGGCATTTATTTACTCCCATGGCAAGTACTGGGCAGAGAAAGAAGCAAGCTCAAAGAATGGTCTTAAAATTGGAAAGAAATTTCTTACTTCTGAGTCAGGAATGGAAATGCAGCTTCCTTTAGTAAATCATCTAGTCTCAGTTCTTTTTACTTTAGGGAAGTTAATCACAACAATTATTTTCACTTAGGTCAATACTTTTATTTTTTTTCTGAAGTGGCAGAAATTTTCATACTTAATTCAAATAATATTGAAGAAAATTCATTGAAAAGTTGATAAAGAAGAAATTGAAAAGAAGATTGTTTTTAAAAAACCGCTGATTATATTTCCCTTCCTTTCAAAACATTTCTTAAAACAAGGTGCCTGGAAATTCTGTAAAATTGTTTTTTAGAAATTGTACAAATTGTTTTGTACATTTTGAATTTGTTGACAGCAAGAAAACGAGTCACAAATGGCTTTTGGGTTTTTTTCTAAGGTTTCTTAAATTAGCTTTGCTACTGTTTATCCTTGATTTCTATGTATAGAAACATATTTTGTTAGGTAGACTTTAACAGCTTCCCTGATAGCTCAAGTGTAAAGAATCCATCTGCAATATGGGAGATGCCGGTTCATTTCCTGGGCCAGGAAGATCCCCTGGAAAAGGGATAGGTTACCCACTCCAGTATTCTTGGGCATCCCTTGTGGCTCAGCTGGTAAAGAATCTGCCTGCAGTGCGGGAGACTGAGTTCTATACCCAGGTTGGGAAGATCCCCTGGAGAAGGGAGAGGCTACCCACTCCAGTATGGTCTGGAGAATTCCACAGACTGTGTAGTCCATGGGGTCGCAAAGAGTCAGACACGACTTAGTACGTCCTTCTACTCCACCATTTTGCAGGTTAGGCCCCCTCCTGGAGTGCAATTAATTTGCTACAGTGATTCACAAAGCTCAGGAAAATATTTAACTTATTAAATTGCTAGTTTCTTAAAGAAAGAACAGCCAGATGCATAGGGCAGGGTATGATGACGGGGCACAGAGCTTCCATCTTATTTTCCATCAATAAAGGACAGAAATGGTGTGGACCTAACAGAAGCAGAAGCTATTAAGAAGAGGTGGCAAGAATACATAGAAGAACTGTACAAAAAAGATCTTCATGACCAAGATAATCACGATGGTGTGATCATTCACCTAGAGCCAGACATCCTGGAATGCAGAGTCAAGTGGGCCTTAGGAATCATCACTTTGAACAAAGGTAGTGGAGGTGATGGAATTCCAGTTGAGCTATTTCAAATCCTAAAAGATGATGCTGTGAAAGTGCTGTACACAACATGCCAGCAAATTTGGAAAACTCAGCAGTGGCCACAGGACTGGAAAAGGTCAGTTTTCATTCCAATCCCCGAGAAAGGCAATGCCAAAGAATGTTCAAACTACTGCAGAATTGCACTCATTTCACACAGTAGCAAAGTAATGGTCAAAATTCTCCAAGCCAGGCTTCAGTAGAGCATGAACTGTGAACTTCCAGATGTTCAAGCTTGTTTTAGAAAAGGCAGAGGAACTAGAAATCAAATTACAAACATCTGTTGGATCATTGAAAAAGCAAGAGAGTTCCAGTAAAACATACATTTCTGCTGTTTTGACTATGCCAAAGCCTTTGATGGCATGGATCACAACAAACTGTGGAAAATTCTTCAAGAGATGGGAATACCAGACCACCTGACCTGCCTCTTGAGAAATCTGTATGCAGGTCAAAAAGCAACAGTTAGAACTGCACATGGAACAGACTGTTCCAAATCAGGAAAGGAGTACATAAAGGCTGTATATTGTCGCCCTGCTTATTTGACTTACACGCAGAGTATATCATGCGAAATGCTAGATTGGATGAAGCACAAGCTGAAATCAAGATTACTGGGAGAAATATCAATAACCTCAGATATGCAAATGACACCACCCTTACAACAGAAAGTGAAGAAGAACTAAGGAGCCTTGATGAAAGTAAAAGAGGAGAGTGAAAGAGTTGTCTTCAAACTCAACCTTCAGAAAACTAAGAGTATGGCATCTGGTCCCATCACTTCTTGGTAAATAGATGGGGAAACAATGGAAACAGTGACAGACTTTATTTATTTATTTATTTATTTTTGGCTCCAAAATCACTGCAGATGGTGACTGCTGCCTTGCAATTAAAAGATGCTTGTTCCTTGGAAGAAAAGCTATGACCAACTGAGAGAGCACATTGAAAAGCAGAGACACTGCTTTGCCAACCATGGTCCATCTAGTCAAAGCTGTGGTTTTTCCAGTAGTCATGTAAGGATGTGAGGGTTGTACCATAAAGAAAGCTGACTGCTGAAGAATTGATGCTTTGAACTGTGGTGTTGGAGAAAACTTTTGAGTCCCTTGGACTGCAAGGAGATCCAACCAGTCCATCCCAAAGGAGATCAGTCCTGGGTGTTCATTGGAAGGACTGATGCTGAAGCTGAAATTCCAATACTTTGGCCATCTGATGTGAAGACCTGACTCACTAGAAAAGACCCTGATGCTGGGAAAGATTGAAGGCAGGAGGAGAAGGGAATAACAGAGGATGATATGGTTGGATGGCATCATTAACTCAATGGACATGAGCTTAAGTAAGCTCTGGGAGTTGGTGATGGACAGGGAAGCCTGGTGTGCTGCAGCCCATGGGGACACAAAGAGTCAGACATGACTGAACCACTGAACTGAACTGAGAATTTAATATGTTTCTCAATGACCTACACCATTATATAATTTCCTCCACTGAGGGAATTTCATGAATACAATGTGATATTACACTGTTGGTTATTTTATAGTATACAGTAAATGTGATAGATCTTTGCAGATGTAAGATATGTAACCAACTGATTATGGGTTGATCAAAGGGAGATTTCTTTGGGTGAATCTTACCTAAACCAGACAAGTGTTTTAAATGAGAGTTTAGTTGTTCCCTAAGCTCAGCAAATCCAAGCAGCACAGACTCTACCTGCTGGCCTAGAAGAAGCCACCATATTTTCTAGACCAGAAGGAAATGAATCCTGCTAACATCCATGTGAGTTTGGAATGGACTCTGAGTCTCAAGTAAGACTGTGGCCCCATGAGCAGCTAGCGAGCCAGTGTCTCAGGGGACCAGTAAAGATGTGCCCAAACAGCTGACACAGAAACTGAGAGGTGACAAATATGGTTGTTTCATAATACCAAGTTACATAGCAATAAGCACTAAAAATAGTGCTACTACTAGACCCAGCAATTCTACTACTGGGCAAATATTCTGAGCAAACCTTAATTCAAAAAGACACATGCATGCCAGTATTCATTGTAGCACTATCTACAACACCCAGGACATGAGATCAATCTAAAGGTCCTTCAACAGAAGGATGGATAAAGAAGATGTGGTACACATATATAATAGAATATTGCTCAATCATAAAAAGGAACAAAGTTGAGACATTTGTAGAGTTGTGTATGGACCTAAGAGACTGTCACACAGAATGAAGTAAGTCAGAAAGAGAAAAACAAATACAATGTATTAATGCATATATGTGAATCTAGAAAAATGGTAGAGAGAACTTATTTGCAGGGCAGAAATAGAGATGCAGACATAGAGAAGAGACTGGTAGACATCTGAGGGAGGGGGATTGGATGAACTGGGAGACTAGGATTAACCCATATGCACCACCATGTGTAAATGGATAGCTAGTGGGACGCTGCTCTATATATAGCACAGGGAGCTCAACTTGGTGTTTTGTGATGACCTAGAGGGGTGCGATGGGGTGTGGGAGAGAGGCGAGGGCGGGGTATACATGTGGCTGATTCACTTCATTGTACAGCAGGAATTAACACAATGCAGTATTGTAAAGCAACTATACCTCAACTAAAAAATATAATACAAATATGTAGAGAGACACATATAGACCATTTGCTTGTTTGCTACAAGTTTTAGGCATGTTTAATTAAATTTCTTCAGAACTGAGATCACTTAACACAAAGTTCTCTGCTGGTTGAATAAAATATTATACACAGGAGTAGAAATGAGTTCATAATTATTAGCACAGAAAGTTATCTTAATCAAATGAACCTCTTTTTCAAGCAAATTGTCTTCTCTCTGTGTGTTCTTTGGCAGGAAACATAGTCTCTCTAAGGAGGGAAAATAATCCTGAATCCACCTCTGGTCTTTGAAAATCCCTCACATTAATAAAAATAGTGGCCACAAACTCTGACTCTCAGGATATGGCCAAATGGCTTTCAACTGACCAAATTTTTAAACAGTTATGAGCGGTATGTTTGCAAACTCTGGGAGTCTATGAATTATATATGTGCATAATGGGGAGGGAGGTTCATAGATTAAAGCAGTGGGATTTCCTCAGGAGCAAATGCAGTTTTTATACCCCACACCCCAAAACCTGACCACTTTATCCCCAGAGCCTTGGAATCATCTTACCCATTTTTGGCATTATAACATATATGTTGTCTATACATGATTGTTGAAAACAAACATTTAAGAATTTGCATCTGCCTCTTGAATGTTGCGTACTAGAGTACCTCCTTTCACAATACTTCCTTTTTCTTACTTCTTTAGAAATTTAATTTTATCTAAGTGATACTTTGATAGTCTTCATTGTTTTCAAAGACCAGGCATTCTGAAAGACACTGAGGACCTGTATCTCATCATTTCCCACATTGTTTGCCCTTGAGATTTTTCTGCTAAGATACTAATTTTTCATTCTAATTTTATCTTCTCAAAATGTGCAGCCAGGAGGCATGATATCAGCTTCTAATGGACCCTCTGTTTCCCATTTGGAGAAGTGTTCTTTTCAGAAAAGCAGTAATAGGAAGAGCTATTTGCTGCCAAGTGTAGCTAGTTTTCCTGAAGGATTGCATGGTAGCCTACTCTAATATTCTTGCCTGGAAAGTTCCTTGAACAGAGGAGCCTGCTGGGCTATAATCCACAGGGTCACAAAGAACTGAACAGGACTGGAGCGACTTAGCACGCACACACACATGGAGCTAGTTTTGACTCCTATAGGGTTTGACAGTGAACCAGTTGCTTGTTTAAGGGTATTTGATTGAATACATTTAAGTCTTCATTGCCTCATCTCTAAAGTACTGGTGATAATGACTATCCTGACCTGTGAGTATGAGAAAATTCTAGTGAAAACGCATTTCCAGATTTTTATATAAAATGCATCTGGTTGAACCATACTGAATTTCAGGATCTATGTTGTATGTGTGGCTCTTTCAGTAATACAGTTCCAGGACTCAGTGTTTATTCTGTGAGTAAATAGGGAGATTTTCCATCTTCAGAGGCTCTATAGACTCCTCCCTCCCCTCTGCATTTCATGTCCTTAGTAGCAGGAGAATTTCTATCCCCATTATGTCACATTCCAGAGTCCTCTCTCTGGCCGCAGGTTTTAACATTTCAAGATGTCTCCTTCTTGTTTGAGTGTCCCCTCGTCACATCTGGAACCTGACTCAGGACCTCTGAATTTGCGGCCAGGAAGTGTCCCATGCCCACCTACCATCACCGTGCCTTAGTTTACCAAGCTCTCCCCAAAGTGTAGCAGGGGGACAATAATTCCAGCTGCTTTTGCTGTATTTTCTGTGGATGCCTTCTAGAATCCTCTATGTATTTCCATATAAAGATTTCCATTTTCTTCCTTTTTTCTACCAGGTTGCCTAGCACTGGAAAAACTGTCATGTAAATGAAAAGTAATTTAAGTAGAAGATACACATCTACTAATGACAAGTGCTTAAGGAATTTGTTTGGTTCTACTGGGCTTCCTATTGGATTTTTAACAGTCCGGCTCACTTTCCATACTTCTCAAACATCAATTCTTGTTTTAATTTCATTTTTGTACATTTACATAATTCAAATATTTGCATTTTTAGTTTCATTTTTTTATTTGAAAAATTCTTGTTGTTTTCGCCCACATTTTTTCTCTCCTTTATCAAAGCACTCTAATATTCCCCTAATCTTTGTTTACTAGTATTATTAGCTTCATCCTAACCAAAACCACTGTCCTGTCATAATGGTGTATTTTCGATTATCTACAATATTTCACCACAGTTGTTATACCCCAAGGGGAAACTCCCATCTTTTCTTTTTTGACCAAGAAAGTACTCTCTGTGACATCCTTCATAATGCCCAGAGACACATCTGAACATTTTTTTGTGTGTGTGTGATTCTCATTTCTCAATCACTATATTGAATCTACTTATCCATATATTATACATTTAAAAATATGCATAAATATAAAATAAGATTAGATACTGAGAGTCATGCATTAAGACAGAGGTGGCTATATTTCCAGGTTTACTGCTCTAAAGTCCTCCTTACATAGCAATTAATGTCTACATTAATGACTTTCAAACTTTATCAGCACTTTTCAACCTTGATCAAGTGCTAATAAATACATTTTGGAGGGAATTGAACACATTGAATGTGACTTAAAAATCCTTGTTTCTATGAAAGCTTTTGAAATTGAGACCATCAGCTTAATACTTTTCTTCCCATTTGATTGATAATTGAGTAGACATACTCTTATGGCTAAAAGCAATATGTCCTCATTTGGACAACTTAGTACAGGTCACTATTTAGACAGGTCCCAAAAAAATCTACCTATGATCTGACTTGAGGTAGACACCACCTGCAATAGACATCACCACTAAGGGAAATGATTTATTGCACAACTCCATTTTAAAAAAAATTTATTTTATACTGGAGTACGTGAAAGTGTTAGTCTCCCAGGCATGTCTGACCTTGCGACCCCACAGACTGTAGCCCACCAGGCTCCTTTGTCCATGGAATTCTCCAGGCAAGAATACTGGAGTGAGTTGCCATTCACTTCCGTTGGGCATCTTCCTGTCTCAGAATTGAACATGGTCTCCTGCAGCAGGCAGATTCTCTACCATCTGAGCCACCAGGTAAATCCCATATTGGAGTATAGGATATTTATACTTTCAGATGTGCAACAAAGTGATTTAGTTGTACATATACACACATCTTTTTTTTCTGTTTTTCAGGTTCTTTTCCCATGTAGGTTATTACAGAGTATTGGGTATAGTTTTGTGTGCTATATAGCAGATCCTTGCTGATTATCAATTTTGTATATATTAATGTGTATCTGTTAATCCCAAACTCCTAATTTATCCCCCTCTACCTTTCCCCATTGGTAAGCTTAAGTTTGTTTTCTATGTCTGTGAGTCTATTTGTGTTTTGTAAATTAGTTCATTTTTATCTTTTCTGTAGAGTCCCCATGTAAGTGATATCCTGATATTTGTCTTTCTCTGTCTGCCTTACTTCACTTAGTATGATCATCTCTATATTCATCCATGTTGCTGCAAATGGAATCACTTCATTCTTTTCATGGCTGAGTGGTATTGTGTTGCATATGTATATATACCCTTTTCATCTCCCCATGACATTAAGTTACTTCCATGCCTTGACTATGGTAAATAATGCTGCAGTGAACATGGGGGTGCATATATCTTTTTGAATTACTGTTTTCTCAGATATATGCCCGATGACTCCAATTTTGATGCCAACTTTTATCCTACATCCTTCCTTACTACTTGTTTTGCTTACATCTAAGCAAGTTTATTAAAAAGTCTGACTTCCTTCCTTTCTTGCCAGTGGTAAGTTCAAACCACACCAGCCCCATCCCTCTAGGCACAGAAAAATTCTCATCCCAGTGCCATCTCCTAACCAAGATAAAATTCCCAAATTGGTTTCCTCCCCATACTCTTTCAGCCCTTTCTCCATCCATCTTGGGAAGCCTGGCCTTCTATCTCCACAAAGCTTCTTCATGTAAACAGTAAACATTTTCATTCCCTCTTAAAGTGTGTGTGTAGTGTCATGCATCTTAATATCCTCACCGATTTTGGGTTAAGGTGTCCACTGTGTATCTGTGGAATAGTTAAAACGTTAGCCAAACATTTAAACTATTGATCACGACAAACAAAAATGCCTAGAATCATGTTTTAGTGCTTTTTATAGGTAGGCTATTTGGAAGGCACTGAAAGCAACAGCTAATTGTCGGAAGACTTTTGAACAAAACTAAAACTGATTTAAGTAAAAAAAAAAAAGTAGCATTTTCTGGAAAGACCATTATTGGTTCTCAAAATTTGAAGACAAGTTAGTTAGGGATCACAGAAACCTTACCAATATGTTTGTAACATTTGGCTTTCGATCTCAGACTATTCTATGAATATCGTCTTTCTGCACTTGGCTTACTCAGAATTTGATGTCTCTCATTTGCTATCCTGATATTCGAGTTCAGGTTCTTCAGATGACAGCAGATTGCTGAATTCCATAGAAACAGGGGCATGAACTCAAATGCCACCAGCGTAAATAGGATCATTCTGAATTCTGTGTAAATCAACTGCATTCTCTCGTAAGTAAGTGTAGTCGCTCAGTTGTTTCCGACTCTTTGCTATCCTATTGATTGTATGTAGCCTCCAGGCTCCTCCATCCATGGGATTTTCCAGCCAAGAATACTGGAGTGGGTTGCGGATTCTTTCTACAGGGGGATCTTCCAGGCCCAGGGATCGAACTCAGGCCTCCCGCATTTCGGGCGGTCTCTTTACCATCCGAGCCACAAGGAAATCCCAGGACATTCTCTCTTTCTACAGACCAAATCATGCTAATATCTTGAAGAACAAGGTCCCTAGCAGAGTCAGGTTTATGTTACTTGAACAAGAGGGAGAGAGAAAGCAGTTTTTCTATCTATTTCAGTTATAGAATGGAGAAGGCAATGGCACCCCACTCCAGTACTCTTACCTGGAAAATCCCATGGATGGAGGAGCCTGGTAGGCTACAGTCCATGGGGTCGCTAAGAGTCGGCACGACTGAGCGACTTCACTTCCGTGCATTGGAGAAGGAAATGGCAACCCACTCCAGTGTTCTTGCCTGGAGAGTCCCAGGGGCGGGGGAGCCTGGTGGGCTGCCGTCTATGGGGTCGCACGAAGTCGGACACGACTGAAGCGACTTAGCAGCAGCAGCAGTTATAGAAACCTGACGAGATGGTCCAGTTAATCTCCATCAATGTACATGCTCACTTGATGGCCTAATCCCTGCACCAAGGGTGAGGTACCAAAAGCGGCCCATCGGCGATCAGTTGTACCCTTTCTGCAACTAAGAATGCTATGCATGCATCCGTCATGTGAGAGCTGGAAGAGAGACGGGGCAGTCTCAGAGGCAGGAAGTGTCCACCCAGATGCGGACACCGGGAGAGTCATTTTATGAAGGGTCTCTATCATAATTTAGTGTACTGTTCTCATAAGCACTTCTTCTGAAACAAAATAGATTTCTCAAATTAAAATAAGAAAACTAAGACTCAGAGATTTTAAAAAACCTCTCCTTTTTGACTAATAACTAGTAGACCAAAAATTTATTTCCAAGCTTTTATGATTTCAAGATTGTAAAAGATTTCAAGATTTATCCTCATATGCAATGTTCATGGTGCCTTTTAGAGATCTACTGCTTATCTTGGGAATGGGGAAAACTCCCATCCCAGCTAATGTATGAGACAAACCACATGGTTAGAACAAGAGTATATTCATCTCCAATTTCAACTGTGGATCACAGCCTAACAGATATAAAAATATAAAATGTGATTCCTCATATATCTTTTCCGGTGTGTTTCTTAGTTTCTGATCTATAATGTATTCATTAAATAGACATCTTAGGAGACACATATTTTTAAAACCCTCAAAATGCATTTATTTTTAGAAAAAGTAAAATTTTCATTTAATTTATTAAGTTTGAGCTACACAAATTTCATTTCTGTTCTATCTTTTTAAAAGTTATCAATGCCTTTTCCTCACAAAGAAATCTTACTGACCTTTCAATTTCCAAGATGCTTATTCTCTATATTTTACCTTAATTAGTATTCTAGTAATTCATGAGTAGCCATGCAGAGCCAATGAATGCTTTTACTTAGCTTAGGCAGTCAGATGTGTCTTCTTGACTGAAACACACATTGCATGATTTGAATATTCTCACTTTCTTCTATGAACATCTGAGAATACATGAACTGTCTTGGTAAATTTAGTGAATAATTTTCATGCTTTTTCCTGTATGCTGTTTCATACATAGAGGCTCTTTGAATATATATAACTCTAGATGAAATTGAAATCACAAGTAATTGCTATTAATAATTTGAATAAAAGTGTTTTGGCTAAGTTATAATATTGAAAAAGATTTTAGAAGGATGTATTTATTGATGTATGATGGACATAAAACGAATTGCACCTATTTAAAGTGTGTGAGTTCATACATTTTGATATGAATATACACCCATGAAGTCATCACCAAATTCAAAATAATGAACACATTCATCATCCCAAACATTTCCTGAGGCCTCTTGGAAATGCCTCTAGAGCCCCTGTACCATTTATTGAAAAGCTTATCATTTCTCCATTGAGCTACTTTTGCACCTTTGTTGAAAATCAGTTTTACATATATATGTGCATTTAGTTTAGGAATGTTTTCTGTTCTATTAGTTTCTCTGTATATGCTAATACCACCCTTTTTTGATTGATAGATGTAATATTGCATTAAATTTTGAAAGAAGATACTCTTTTTAATCTTTCAATACAGTGAACTACACTAATTTATTTTATAATGTTAACTAACAATATAGTCTTGGAATAAACCACACCCTGCCATAATGTATATTTAATACATTATTGGATTCATTTGCAGAAGCTTTCTTAAGATATTTTTGAATATACTTTTATGTTCTCTAGGCTTGATTTTATTTCGTACGTATTTTGTAGTATGTTATCTAGTCTTGATAACAGAATGTGTCAGCTTCATACTGCTGGGAAATTTTCCCCCCAATATCCATTTCTGAAATGTTTAGTAGAATCACCAGTGAAAATACACGTACTTGGAGTTTTGTTTGTTTTGTTTTTTCTATGAGCTATTTTACTAAACATTAATTGAAAATATAGAACTATCTTTTACAGTGAGTGTTGGTAGTTCATGACTTTCAAAGATTTGAAAGATTTCAAAGATTTCCTTATTTCATCTAACATGTCAAATTTATTGGCATAAAATATTCAAAATATTTTGTTATTTTCCTTCTATTAGCTATAGATCTTCTGGTGATATCACCTCTGTCATTTCTAACATGGTGTAAATTGTGTTTTCTTTCTAGGTTTTCTGAAGAAAATGGCAACCTACTCTAGTGTTCTTGCCTTGGAAATCCCAAGGACAGAAAAGCCTGGCAGGCTACAGTCCATGGGGTTGTAAAGAGTCAGGCACGACTTAGTGACTAAACAACAACAACATTTCTAACACAGAGTAAATTGTGCTTTCTTTTTTGGTTTCCTGGTCAATTTGATAGAGCTTTAATAGCTTGCTTTATCTTCTCAAAAATCCAAATTTTAGTTTTTTTGTATTATTTTTTTAATGGAAAAGTGGGAATGCCTTTTTTCTTTCTTTCTTTCTTTCTTTTTTTTTTAACACTAAAAACATTTTGTATTGGAATGTAGGTGAACAACAAACAGACTCAGCCATGCATATGCATGTATTCATTCTCTCCCAAACCCTCCTCCCATCCAGGCTGGTACATAACATTGAACAGAGTTCCAAGTACCATACAACAGATTGGTTATCCAGGGATTTTGGGAAGGTCATGTATACATTGCTGTATTTAAAATGGATAATCAAATTTTAGTTTTATTGCCTTTGTCTATTATATGTGTCTCCTTAATTGAGTCCTGTCACTAATAGATTAGCTTTGCCTTCTGATCCTCTACGTGGTGTTAATATTTTTACTTTCTTAAGGTGGAAATGGCGGTCTTTAACTTGAAACTATCTTCTTTTTCTAATTTGTGTACCTTGCAGCTGCATATTGCAACATTTAGTATGTTGTGTTTTCATTAATATTCAGCTAAAATAGCTTCTATTTCCCTTTTATTGTTTTATTCATGGATTATTTGTAATTGTTTTATATTTCTTTCAAATATTTGGATAATTTCTTATATAATTCTGTTATCAGCTTCTGGTATAATTCCTTTATAATCAGAGAACATGTATTGTATGATTTGAATTTTTTTTTAATTCACTTAACCATTTTAGTTTTTTTCTTTTTTGCATGTGGGAGGTCAGATCCAGTTCCTTTATCTCAGTCTTGGTATGAAGTTGAACCCCACATAGGGTTTTGAATCTCACGAGGAGAAAGTGTGGGCTGAATAAATGTTTACTCTCTCTAAAAGTATATACAAACATTTTCCAATAATGAGTTTTTCAATTTAAATAAATTATATATTTTTGAAAGAATCTATAAGAATTACAAAAATTATATATTCTTCTTTCAGGGAAAAATAAATATAATATATATTTTATTACCAATGTATTTATTACTCCTAGATAAATGCTTGTTTAAAGAGCTATGGTTTTCTTTCTTACGGGTGAAATATTTGATTCTTTACTGATTGAGCCACCAATGAAGCCCAAAATCTTTTATTTACTACTATTTTAGGCTTCCCAGGTAGCTCAGTGGGTAAGGAACCCTCCTGCAAAGAGATGAGGGAGACATGGCTTCAATCCCTGGGTCAGAAAGATCCACTGGAGGAGGGCATGGCAACCCACTCCAGTATTCTTGCCTGGAGAATCCCATGGACAGAGGAGCCTGGTGGGCTACAGTCCATGGGATCGCAAAGAGTCAGACAAGACTGAAGTGACTAAGCATGCATGCACACATGCACTATTTTCGATTGCAGTTTAAAAATCTGATCATTACCTCAAAAGGTGCTTAAATAATGAAAGTGTGACATACACCTTTAGACAGAACTCCAAACAGAGGATGTTAGCATGCATGCCACCAATGGCTTTAAAGTTCTTGACCTGAGACCTTTGTGCAACACTCTCTGTATATTTGATCTAAGAACAACTAGGCACTATTGTCTTCTGTACATGCTTTTCAATGCAGTTGGCCAACCAACCATGGGCTTTTGTCTTCTATACATGCTTTTCAATGCAGTTGGCCGACCAACCAAAACTTATGCCTGCTCCATTCCTTACTGAGTTCTCAGCTGCAAACTGAGCCCATTGGGACATGAGGATGTGCTGAGATGAGCTGTGAAAGGCACCAATCCATAACAGTACCCACTCGGTGACCTCCCTTCTCATTCTTAAAAGGAAAATCACCTTCTGTCCAGCAGTGATCTTGGCCTCTTTTAGTTAGATAAAACTAAAGTACGGTTTCTCCTATTTAAATTCCAGACACAACATTTAGATACTGCCAAGTATAAAACAACCTTAATAAAAAAGAAAGAAAGAAAAGCACCATAAATACAGTGCAAAAAGATTGGTTGTTGCCATCACGAAAAGCAGAAAATAAGCACCCTACACAGTTCATAAACAAAAGCAAACGTCCAAGGTCCTGAGTGCTTTAGGCTGTGATTTGTGGGTTCCTGGTGCCACATTTCAGGACACAGACACTGCCACCCAGGTTCTCATTATTCTTAGCTTAGTGTTTTCATTCACTGTCTCCAATTTTCTAAAAAACAAGCAAAGAAAATTTGTGGCAACACTGATTAATCTTTTTTATTCCAAAATCACAGAGTAGAAGAAAACTTTTACCATCGATGTATGTAGACTACAATGTCCTTACTCTTTAATCCTGAAAATTTAAAGATAATTATCACTTTCTCATGTATTACAATACTGTTGGTGTACTTATAATTATTTCTAGAAGATAGTTTTTAAGAAACATTTAGGAAATGCACATAAATACTAAAAATAAACCCAAAGCTACAACTATTTATATTTTCCATCTTCTCCTTAGCTTTATTTTCATACATGTAAACATTCCACCTGACCTATTGTTACCTGGCACATTCATTATAAATATTGTCCATCTAGAGGAATTTTGAAACACAATGTTTATTTCATTTTTAGTTGTCCAATTTGGGGGGATCTGAGCTGTTTTTAATTACTCACTGTTTTCATAGTCATTTGTTATAAAAATCTTTGAACAGTTTTTTTCCCCCTTTGACCATTTGTTTCCTTATAAATTTGTTGCTTGGTAATACAAGAAACAATAGTTACACACATTTGGATTGATATTAATACTTATTGTAAAATTGCTCTCTGGAAAGCACAAGACAGTTTATACTGACAACAGTGTTTGAACACTTCAGCTTAACCCTGTCAATATCAGATTATATCTACCTTCTTCATTTTTGCTTATATATGACAGAAACATGTTATAAAAATTATTATTTAGTATTATTAAGGAAAAATTTTTGAGTTTATTTCTTAAATAGTTTCCTTCTAGCTATCAAAAATATTATTTTATAGCAAGATACCTTAAAAATAGATGAGTATGGGTAAAAATCAGTTAGCAATCTCATCTCCAAAAGATAGATATATGATAAATATAGAGACATTAAAAATATATACTTATAGAAGCACAATACACATGTGCATTTGTAGATTGACATGCATGCATGCATGCTTGTTACATACCATGGCATACACTATTTCTAGTGTGACAATACACTACGGGCATTGACTCTTGTTAGTGGAGTTCCTCGCTCAATACTATTTTCATGCTATATGATATTCCATTTATTAGAATATCTTCATTACTGACCCATTCTCATATCACTTAATATTAAGTTGTACAATTTTGAGTAGTGTAAATTACATTTTGGTGCAAATTACTATCTGTACACACTTACATAAAACCCTTGGTTAATTCCTTAGAATAAATTCTTAAATATGGAGTAGCTAAATTATGGAAAAAATTGCCAGAAAAAAAAAATCAGGACTCCCCCCCTCTTTTATTAGTACCTGTCATCAGGGGAGTGCCACAGTATTTGTAACACTGGCTCTAAGAAAACCTCATAATGTCATGTCAAGAGAAATTTGAGGAAAGGAAAACAGAGGGAAATCCTTGTCCCTTGCCTCCTAGATTAGCATGAAAAAGACATAGACCTATTTATTAAGTGTATGTATTAGCCTTCTCAGGCTGCTATGACAAAATACCATAAACTGGGTGACTTAAATAGTGGAAATTAATTTTGCTACAGTTCTGGAGGCCTGGAGTTCCAGATCAAAGTCCAGAGGATTTGGTGTCTGAGGAGAGGTCTTGCCCTAGCGTGCAGATGACCACTTTCTCACAGTGTCTTCAGCTGGCAAGGAGAGAGCCAAGCGGTGGGGCAGCAGTGCGATGGGGTGTGAATGTGGGCTCCCACCCTTGTGGCCTCTTCAGCCGCGACTCCCTGCTGGAGACTGTCTCCAGATACAGCTGCACAGGGGTAAGGGGAGAAGCATGTGCATTTTGAGAGGTCACGGTTCAGTCAATAGGACATTATGGGTATTTGTTCTTAACTGGCACCCCTCTGAGGTCTTTTTAATGAGTTTTCTGTGACAAAGAGAAGCCAAGGACATTAACATTTGTTCCCACCACTTTCTATCAACAGGTCATGAACAGTGATAAAAGTCTCTATACAGTGCAATTGTTGTGCTTCTCAAAAATAACATTAGCATGCCTATAGTATTGGGAAACTGCAAGAAGCAAATTAAATACTTACATGAAATTTCTTAGTACATTTCTTACCGAAGATCATGTACTTTCTCCCTTATATCATCTTTATGTGTTTCCTTTGCTCTTTTTAGGTTCCGCATTGTTATATAATTAAGAGATATACTACATTATATAACACAGAGTCAGAGATTTGTTTAATCAACAATTTGTTCTCTGCCACATATAAGATCATACTCCTTAAACACCATACACGAAAATAAACTCAAAATGGATTAAAGATCTAAATGTAAGACCAGAAACTATAAAACTCCTACAGGAGAACATAGGCAAAACACTCTCCAACATAAATCACAGCAACATCCTCTATGACCCACCTCCCAGAATATTGGAAATAAAAGCAAAAATAAACAAATGGGGCCTAATTAAACTTAAAAGCTTTTGCACAACAAAGGAAACTACAAGCAAGGTGAAAAGACAGCCTTCAGAATGGGAGAAAATAATATCAAATGAAGCAACAAAGGATTAATCTCAAAAATATATGAGCAACTCCTGCAGCTCAATTCCAGAAAAATTAATGGCCCAATTGAAAAATGGGCCAAAGAACTAAACAGATATTTCTCCAAAGAAGACATACAGATGGCTAACAAACACATGAAAAAATGCTCAACATCACTCATTATCAGAGAAGTGCAAATCAAAACCACAATGAGGTACCATTACATGCCAGTCAGGATGGCTGCTATCCAAAAGTCTACAAGCAATAAATGCTGGAGAGGGTGTGGAGAAAAGGGAACCCTCTTACACTGTTGGTGGGAATGCAAACTAGTACAGCCGCTATGGAGAACAGTGTGGAGATTCCTTAAAAAACTGGAAATAGAACTGCCACATGACCCAGCAATCCCACTTCTGGGCATACACACTGAGGAAACCAGATCTGAAAGAGACACGTGCACCCCAATGTTCATCGCAGCACTGTTTATAATAGCCAGGACATGGAAGCAACCTAGGTGCCCATCAGCAGACGAATGGATAAGGAAGCTGTGGTACATATACACCATGGAATATTACTCAGCCGTTAAAAAGAATTCATTTGAATCAGTTCTAATGAGATGGATGAAACTGGAGCCCATTATACAGAGTGAAGTAAGCCAGAAAGATAAAGACCAATAGAGTATACTAACATATATATATGGAATTTAGATAGATGGTAACGATAACCCTATATGCAAGACAGAAAAAGAGACACAGATGTATAGAACAGAATTTTGGACTCTGTGGAAGAAGGCGAGGGTGGGATGTTCTGAGAGAATAGCATTGAAACATGTATATTATCAAGGGTGAAACAGATCACCAGTCCAGGTTGGATGCATGAGACAAGTGTTTGGGGCTGGTGCACTGGGATGACCCAGAGGGATGGGAGGGGGAAGGAGGCGGCAGAGGGGATCAGGATGAGGAACATATGTAAATCCACGGCTGATTCATGTCAATGTATGGCAAAAGCCACTACAATATTGTAAAGTAATTAGCCTCCAACTAATAAAAATAAATGGAAAAACAAATACTCCTTAAACAAATAAGAAACAAGGGAAGAAAAGAAGACAGAGAAGATAAGGAATAACATTGAATGAAATTTCTTTAATGCTAATTTTGAGAAGTTAAGCATGGCAATTGTGAAGGAGTATAGTTAAAAAAAAAAAAAAAACAAACTTTGATTTTAGGTGTTCAGATTAATTTGACAGTTTGGTGATAAAGCAGGGAACATCCCATGCTTGATAGTTATGTTAGCAAGCATGCTGCAATCTGCATACCCCCAAGGCATCTTCATTCACATACCAAAGGAAACAACAGGAAATATTGTCCTAGAGTTGCCATGAAAGGACATTTAGCCTGAGGTGAGACAATTTTGCCACCATTGTGAGGAGTGCTTCCTAAAAAGATGGCAGGTGGGAAGTTTGCATTAGATATTCTCCTGTTGAGAGGGCCTCAGGGCACTATCACAAGTATGAGGAAGAGTCCTTGCCTCATAGACTTCCCTCATGCATAAATTCACAGAAAAATAAAACAAAAATCAAGCAAATAGCTCAAGAAGGTCAGTTGTCACTTTCTACATAACCACTCACCTCAAAGAGCAGAGGCTCACAACTCTATGAGTCAGCAATTGGGGCTTAGCTTAGCTAGGATGAGTCATCTGTGCTGTGTGTGTTTTGGGCAGGGTCACTCACAGGTCAGAAATCAGCTGGTTGTTGCTGGCTTTTTTTTTTTAACTTAAAAAATTAATCTGCATTGAAGTATAACTGATTTACAATGTTATACAGCAAAGCGAATCAGTTTTACATGCAGATATATCAATTCTTATTTTAGATTTTTTCCCATATAGGTCATTACAGACTATTGAGTAGAGTTCCCTGGGCTATACAGTAGATTCTCATATATTTCATGGTAGACAGTGGGTGAGCAGGGGTGATGGAAGAAACTGAAACATTTGTTGCTAAGTGCAACAGTCTAGTCAAAATTCTTCTCATCATGCTGGTAGCATAGTTATTGAAAGAGGCAAGAGAGAAACCGATATCCAATGTACCAGCATCTTTAAAGTTTCATGCATTATGCTGCTCTTGTCCCAAAAGTCACGTGGCCAAGCCCAACGTCAAAGTAAAAGGAAAACTCTCTAAGCGTCCAACAGCCTGGATTCTGTATAGAAGGCACAGTGGAGACTATGGACATTTCTTCAAACTACCCAATTATGAATTGGTTTTACTTTTCATGTACAAGCCCCAACAATTGTTCAACACTAGAGCACGTATTTGGCACTTCACACGTAGTTCTTAAATTAATAATAGTGTATTTACTCTGTGCCCGGCAATGTTCTAATTGCTTACCATGCATTATTCTTCCCTAGCAGTCCCCATAATAGTCCAATGCTTACATTATCTTCAAGGTAATCATGGACAAAATGATGATACATAATATGCCAGCATTTACTCAACTAATGAATGTGGAGTCAGGGCAGGGTTCAAACCAAGTCAAAGTAACCACACATTACATGGTCTCCTAATAAACTGATCTGTTGAGAAAGAAAGGAATGTGTTTAACTGGAGGAAAGAGGGAGGGAGGGAGAGAGCAAAGAAGAAGGAAGGAAGGGAGGGAGGGAAGGAGGAGAGAAGGAAGGAAGGAGGAAAGAAAGTGAGGGAGGAAAAGAGGGGGAGGGGATGGAGACAGGAAGGAAGGAAGGAAGGAAGGAGCAGACCTTCTAGAAGCTTATGCAATTAAACACGGGTTATATTTGAGGGAAATAATCTCATAGTAGGACTTGCAGTCCAATCCATGAACATTAACTTTTAGCCCCTGATGGCACAGTTAAACATGATGTAAACTGCTAAAAATGTGAAGAGGCTAATACCCGCCACATCACTCGGCAGATTGTCTATCCAGGAATCAGAAACCAAAGAACCAGGAGGAGCATTTCACTGATACAAGTGACCTCTATTTTTGAGAACCCAAATAAGTAAATTGTAGCACTGTTCTCCCAATATGGAGGATAGTCATTTTGAACACACACACACACACAGATGCATATACACACATATTCACACATACACACATATATATATATATATTTAATGGCCTAGTGAAATAATTTAACAAGGGATCCAATTACCTTTCAATCTTAATAAGAACAACTCAAATCTTGCTTGCTTATGTTTCATATGAAGTTATAAAATGTCTAGATAAAAATCTCAGTGGTGAGCACAGAATGCTTGGTGTACAATAGGTTTGTGCGGTTAAGATAAGGACACCAACAAATTAAAACTAAGCCAAAGTTTCCTCCACCCTGTGACTGGCAGGATGGCTAGCACAAGATCGCAAAATCACTCATATTGCACAACTCCATTTATTTGAAATTCTAGAAAAGGCAGTACTCTAGACCCATAGTATATCTGTGCTTGCCAGAGGTGAGAGGTTAGGAGAGATGATTAAGAACAATGGGGCATGAATTAGATATCTGAGTGGTAGAAATAGTATATATAATATATGGCTATATATATTTTTCAAAGCTCACTGCTTCACACAGTTAAAATTAGTAAATGTTATTGTATGTTTAAAAAATAATGACTAGTCTCTCCAATAATTATGGTCATTAAAATTGATTAACTATAACAACTTAAAAATATACACCCTCATAAACATTTTTATTTCATATATTAATTTTGAATCAGGCAGCAGGTATTTATCCACACTCACAGAAATCTAAAAACTTTTTAAAAATGGAACAAAAGTGCTGAGAAACACACAATACTGTTAACAGCGTCTGGCTGCTCCTCACTTGGTAATATGTTTGTTGCCATTGATTCATTTAATAGGCATCTTTGTTATGTAATTATCAGATACCTATGCATTCATTTTCTGACCACAGGAAAGTCATGACCAGCTGAACTTAAGGAAATATAACCGTAAGTGGGGTAAGAAGAAAGAGAAAACTGCCTGAGGACAGTGAATGCTAAGCGTGCTGCTAAAGATGCTCTCTCCTAACTTCAATTAGGGAGGTCGTTTCCCAGTTTTTACCCCTAGAATCCAGATATGAAAATTGTCAGTCCCAGGACTATTCCCAGGTAAAAGTCCTAAAGTGATTAAAATGCATCTGTGATGCCCCCTATTCCGTGTTCTCCTTCATCATTGATAACCTGCAGGCCTTCACTCCCATCTTTCAGGACCTTCTGTTTCCTGCATTTAGTCCGAATGAAGAACTGGTATCTCAGGATCCAGAACTTTCTTTTGTGCCCCAATCGTCAAAATAACTAAGGTCTCCAAATCCTAGGACAGAAGTAAATGACTTCAGTAAAGAAATATTAGCTAACTTTTATCCAATATCAAGAAAGCCAACTCAGGTTTTTGCTCTGAAGGCTTTTCCATCCACTTCTGTGCTCTGTGATAGAAGGTGACCACATTCAAAATTAGCTGGAAGGCAGTTCATAAAAGTGGAAATTCTAGGTCTCTGTAAGTCTGGACTTACATGCAAGTCAGGGAAAAGGGAATGATGTTTTCTTTCTCAAGGCATGTGTGTCCTATCACTCAGGGAACCAGAATCTGAATGGTTCATATTTGTATTTGTTTTTTTAAGTGAACAATGCACATAGTCGCTGAAATTGTTAATTATTTGATGACCATCATAAAGCCAGTTTTTATTGGCTGGCTTTATGTCGTGCTATTTCAATATGATAATTTTCTAACAAATTTATGATTGCTTTTACACCCAACGAAGGCTAAGTAACATCATTGTTACAACATGCCAAAAAGGGAAGGTTTAACAGCAATCTTAATAGAAGAAGCACAGAAGAATTGACTTACCTTATGGTGAATAACTTCAGATGGTCTGTGCTATGTTCATTCACATTCTATTTACTTCATAAATATAATCAATTTCCTATTAGCCATAGTGGAGTATTAAGAACACTATACATTTTTATGAAATAACTGATGATTTTTAGTGTCAAATTTTGGAGCAAACTGTAAAATTAATCAACCCATAGGCATACTGTAGTTATAGTTAAATGACTTAATTGCTAACTATGAAAAAGTAACATTGATAAAGATGATGATTCAAACTATGGCTAATTCCAATTGCAATTTAAAAAGTTGTTAAGTAAAGTATAAAACAAATTTATCTCTCTTCTATTTAATTGCAACTTTTTAACATTAATATAGGAAAATATTTAAAATAATTTCAAAATAAGCTTAATTTGAATTTGTTTGTTTCCAATGAGACAGCAGTGGATACCCTATTGTACTGCTCAGAACCTCTTCCTACTTCCTTGGGCTCCTGGCAATGGAAATTCTTCCAGTTACTGAGAGTGAGAGCCTGCAACTCTCACTTTGGTCCCTCAACTCAGGAACATGGCAAAAAGCTGCCCCTTACCCAAGTCCAGGTCATGTTCCCTCGGCAGCCTATGCAATGCTGGGTCAGGAGGATTATTCAGATCCAGAATTTCTGTAAGATCAGCTGAGGTGTTTGCAGTGACTTCACCTGTGTTCAGCTTCTCCTTTTGCTCAATATATAGATCCCAAGGATATTTCCTAACAATTTCCAGCATGAAAATAATAAGACTTTGGGGGATATGACATTATAAAGCAACTATACT
Source organism: Cervus canadensis (assembly GCF_019320065.1). NCBI lineage: Eukaryota > Metazoa > Chordata > Mammalia > Artiodactyla > Cervidae > Cervus > Cervus canadensis. The sequence goes on from NC_057388.1 coordinate 2,361,702, forward strand.
CTAACTAAAAGAAAAACAAAGAAATAAACAAAAAAACTATGGGTGATATATAGATTTTTACGTTCTTAAGTCTAGCATATAAGTCATGCTGACCCTTCAAATTAAAAGAAAAATTAAAATGCTGAATAAAATATAAAATATGATAAAATATTCATCCGGCCAGAAAATGCACAATTCTTCTACATTCTAAGTCAAAGCAAGATTTAAGATAAAAGAGTGGAGCTAGGAATCAAGCTTTCCCCAAGAAATTTTTTCAAATAAAGGTGACATTTGTGATCTTGCAGATGCAAGGGATACCAGAGACAAAATGGGTTTTTCTAGGGGTGGGGAGTTGTACAAAAAAGAATGCTGTAGCAAATGTGAGGCTGCTACCCTTAGAAATTCTGGCTTGTAGGATCATCCTTGACTAGTTAAAGACTATTATAGACTAGTGTTTAGGTATATGGGTTTCAGGAGGGTTCCCACCAATTCCAGATTTGGTAAGAGTACTCACTGTGTCTAACTAGTTTGCATAAGAGTATTATTTATAATGCATATCTGCATTCTTCTGGGATTCAGGAATTTGGTATGTTAGACATGATTAGGTTACAATAAAATCCTTGGGCATTGAGTCTCTAATGAGCTTCCCTGCTTAACAACATTTCATAGAGGTGTTCACAGTTCAATTCTGGAGGATGTGTGCAAGTCCTGTGTGACACTTGGATGTTTGTGTCTTCTGATTCTTCTGGACTTTGTCCTATGTGCCACATCCTTTAATGGTTTTCTTTGCATCCTTGTGATAAATCATAGCTGAGAGCATGACTATCTGCTGTGTTTATTGAGTCTTCCTAGTAAATCATCGAACCCAAGGGTGGTTTTAGAAACTCCCAATGTAAGAGTCTTATGGTGATCTCTCAAAAGCGTACATCTGTGTAAAGATGAACTAGTTAGAAGTGCCAAATGGAGCAAAAGTATCACGTCTTCCTCCAACCTTAGCATGTTCTTGGTAAAAGAGTTAGAGAAATACATGATAGCATTGGAATCTAGACTAAGCAGAGATATTGACAAAGAGGCAACACCTAAAGGGATTATAACTGAGACTTCTGGCATAAACTCAGAATTAGGAAGCTGAAACCAGCCCAGGCAGAATGATTATTATTTCCCTGACTGCATGAAGAACATTTACTAGTTTATTGAAAAAGTAGTTATATTACTTTTTAGCAACCAATTTTTGGTGTGTACACGTTCCATGGATTTTATCACATGTATAAATTTTGTAACTACCATCACATCAGAATGCATTATTAGTTCTTTCATTATAAAATATCTCCTGTGCTATCTTAGAAATTGCATCATCTGCTTCCTAAATTCTGGGTGACAGTTATCTGTTCTGCATCACTATACCTTTGTTTTTTAAGAATGTTATTTAATGGCATCTTTTCAAAGAGGCTTATTCCAATCAGCAGCATGACTTTCAAATTGATCGAAGTTGGTGCAGATGGATGTTTCTTTCCTCTTTAATTGCTGTGTAGTCTTCTATTGCATGGGTTTGCCACAATTTGTTTAACCAGTAACCCTGTGAAGGGAATTTGGCTTGCTTTGCTTTTATGGAATGAGGAAACATAGACCTCCATGTACAGGTTTTGTGTGAATATATGCTTCCATTATACTAGAGTAAATAAATGTGTTGTTGTATGGTAAGTATAAATTAGTCTATAGCATCTAAACCTTCACCAACAGTGTAACAGTTGCTTGTCAGCACTGAGATTATCACTGTATTTTCCTTTGGCCTTTTTAATAACTGTGCAGAGGAATCTCATTTTTTTTTTTTTAATACTTACCTAATGAAGGACTGACGCTGAAGCTGAAACTCCAGTACTTTGGCCACCTCATGCGAAGAGTTGATTCATTGGAAAAGACCCTGATGCTGGGATGGATTGGGGGCAGGAGGAGAAGGGGACGACAGAGGATGAGATGGCTGGATGGCATCACCGACTTGATGGGCATGAGTTTGAGTAAACTCCGGGAGTTGGTGATGGACAGGGAAGCCTGGTGTGCTGTGGTTCATGGGGTCGCAAAGAGTCGGACACGACTGAGTGACTGAACTGAACTGAATGGGTAATAACATAGAACATTTTTTTTCTTTTCATTACTTGTCATCCATAATCCCCTTGGTGAAGTGTCTGTTCTAATCTTTGCTCTAATTTTCAGTTAGCATCTTACTATCGATTTTTAAGATTTTTATATGTTATGCATATAAGTCCTTTGGAAGATATGTGATTGAAAATTTCTCTCTCTCAATCAGCATGTTGGCTATTTTTTCGGTTTTTAAAATTTTTGTTGTTGAAGTAGAGCTGATTTACAATATTGTGTTAATTTCTGCTGCACAGCAAAGTGATTCAGTTATACATATACATAATGTACATTATTTTTTAATATTCTTTCCCATATGGCCTATCATAGGATATTGAATATTTCTCTGTTTTATACAGTTGGACCTTGTTTTTCATCCATGCTTTATATGAATAGCTTTTTATATTATTAACAGTGTCTTTCACAGACCAAACTTTTGATTTTGATGAATTCCAATTCATCATCATCATTGTCATTATTTTATTGTTATTATTTTTTTTACAAATAGAACTTTTGATGCATGTGAAGAAATATCTTTGACTAACTTCAGATCATAAAGTGTCCCTATTTTCTTTCATATGTTGTGTATTCTTATTTTACATTTAAATCTATTAATAAACCTGGGTTAATTTTTATATAAAATATGAAATTTACTTTATGATTTATTTTTCTGCACATGAATACCCAGTAGTTGAAACACACTTTATTGAAGATACTATCCTTTCTCCATTGAATCATCTTGCACCTTTGTCAAAAATAATTTGACCATATTTGTATTGGCCTATTTCTGGACTCACTATCATTTTATTAGTCTGTGTATCTGTTTTTACTAATGCCTAATTGTCTTTGTGGCTATCACTGTAGCATGTCTTAATGTAGTAAAATTTCTGAAACTTTATTGTTTTTATTTTTCAAGATTTTTTAGCTGTTCTAGTTCATTTGCTTTTTAATTTAATTTCTAGAATTAACTTAATTGTACTTATAAACAATTCTACTGGGAATTTGATTGTTATTGTGTAACTCTGTTACTTGGGTAAAACATCTTCTATATTGTGTGTTCCAATCAATGAACATGGTATATCTATCTATTTATATCTTCTTTGACTTTTTTCATCAGTGTATATACTTTCTGAATGCAAATCTTGCCCAAATCCAAATAAATCTAATATTGAAATTACACAAATTATGTATCCAAATTATGTTTATTAATTTAGAGCACATAAATAAATTAGCAATAGAGGGAAAAAAAGAAGCCTAAGAAATGCATAAAATCCCCAAAACTTGGTAATTAAACAACACATTTCTCAATATATGCTATGTCTAATGAGACATCACAAAAGAAACTTAAAAAAAAAAATCAATTTAGACCTATTCATGATACTGTACACAAAAACTAACTTAAAATTTTAAATTAAAATTTAAGTTAAACTAAACTTGATAGCATAATGTCTACAAAAGCTACAAAAAATTTAGAAGAAAACACAGAAGAAAATCATTTTGATTCTAAGCAATTCTAGCTAAGCAAGATATAATTCTTGCAAATGAAACCCAAAGCTCAATATATAGAAGAAAATTTGTTAAATTTTAGGTCATCAATTTTTAAAAGATTTGCATTTCACTATGAACATTTTCAAATCAAAGATAAGAAAAAACAAAAGTAATTTAAAAATGGGCAAAAGTATGAATAGTCATTGCACCAAGTAAGTTAGATATGTAACCAATAAACAGAATAAAAGATGCTCAATTAGGGAAATGCAAATTAAAACAAGTTACCTTGTCACACACCTTAGGATGAGCATATTCATAAAGACAGATGACAATTTGGAGAAAATGGTACCTTCGTACCTAGTTGGTGAGAATGTAAGATTGTAGAATCATTTTATAATCCACTTTGTCTTAAAACCACTTTCTTAAAAGTTTAAAAATGACTTACCATACATCTCAGTGGTTCTACTGGTAGCAATGCACCATGAAAAATGAAAATATATGTTCACACAAAGGCTGTGCTGGTACATTAACTGCAGCATTGTATCTAACTACTGACAATTTGAAACAATCCAGATGTCACTAACTTTTAAATGGATAAGAAAATGTGATCATACAATAGAATATTTTTCAGCAATACAAAGAAATCAAATGTTACATGCTATAACCTGGATGAACCCAATAAAGCATTAATCTCGATGAAAGAAGCCAGACAGAAAATATTACATATTTTATTATTCCAATTACAGAAAATGTTCAACAGAAGAAATATGCAGTGTCGGAAATGAGATCAGTGCTTGTCTGCTGCTCAGAGGAAGAATGGAGAATGACTGTGAAATGGTTCTGAAACTACATTATTGTAAAGGTTGCACAGAGCCAAAGAATTCCTAAAAAATCATTTAATTTTACCATCAAGATGCATAAATAAATGTTTTGTCAACCAATGCTTTGTATTTTATTTTATCATTTTGAGTGTCTAAAATATTAATGGTCAGAAAAAATATTTTGGTTATTTCCCCTAATTCTATCCTATTCCTAATACATTCAAGACTTTTTCTTTTTTTTTCTGATATTAGAGCCTCCTGTCCCTTTCTTTCCCAGGAAATGATAGTAGACTGCCTACTTTGGTAGGATATTTTCCCTGCAGCTTTATCACCTTTTCCTCCTCAGCTAGGATTTAGTCTAACTTGAATGAAAAGCATTCTCTTGTGTCATCTGCTCTGAGTGATTGTGATGTGACATGAGGACCCACTGAAGGTGGAAGTAAGGGACATATAGACCAATGTAACTTTTATTAGTCTCAGAGTGTGCCTGTTCAGAAAGGGAAGAAAAGATACCTCAGAAAGATTCCAGTGTTCCCTGCCATGATAGTCAATATACTTTGCAGAACTTTAAAATAAACCTCAGAATATACTACCAATATCTCAGTGGCTAGGAAAGAGTATGGCTAGAGGAAAGAACATTGAGAAGTAAAGTAAAATGGAATGGAAATCAGGTTCTCTAGGCAAGCCATGCTATCAAGTCTTCCCAGGGTTTCAGCAGGCCAGTGCCTGAGGCTTCTGTTGGCCCAGAAAAGAAGGAAGCCCTCAGTGACCATAAGTGGTGTGGAGAGATATCGAGACGCACAGAGGGTGCTGGTACTCCTCAAACCAGTGTGTTCAGTCATTCAGCTGTGTCTAATGCTTTGTGACCCCTCTTCGCTGGAGTGTAAACGTCCAGCCTCTTCTCTCCATGGAGTTTTCCAGGCAAGAATCCTGGAGTGGGTTGCTATTTCCTACTCCAAGGGATCTTCCTGCCCCAGGGATTGAACCTGTGTCTCTTGTGTCTCCTGCATTGTTAGGTGGATTCTTTACCACTGTGCTGCCTGGGAAGCCCACCAGTATATCTGCTCATATTAGTATTGACATTTTCTGGCAATTGAAACAGTCTCTCAAATAATGTGTTATAAGTGAGGTGTTGAATATCCATTGTGTATATGTACCACATCTTCAGGAATGAAATTGGGTCATTTGTAGTGATATGGGAGGACCTCAACACTGTCATACAGAGTGAAGTAAGTCAGAAAGAGAAAAATATCATATAGTAAGGCATATATGTGAAATCTAGAAAAATGCTACAGATGAATCTATTTGCAGAGCAGAAATAGAAACATATGTAGAGAATAGACTGGACACAAGGGTGGGGAGAAGGTGGGATGGATTAGATTCAGACTGACATATATACGCTATCATGTATAGAATAGACAGCTAGAGGGACACTGCCGTATATCACAGGGAGCTCAGCTTGGTGCTCTGTGGTGTCCTACTTGGGTGGGTGCAGGGCTGGGAGGAAGGTTCAAGATGCAGAGCATATATGTATATGCATATAGCTGGTTCTCTTTGTTTTATAGCAGAAACTAACACAATATTGTAAAGCAAATATATCACAGTTTTTAAAACGTTAGGTGCTAATTATCCAACTAGGTGCTTGTGGCCAGAGATTCTAAGAGAAATATGACATTCACAGCCTTGTCTACCTTCTCACTCCCTCTGTGTAAATATAAAGATAACTTTAGCATAATTTTTTATATTTCAAACTGATTTCCACACTACAGTGTGTTCAAAATGCAATGGCTGTCAAACACAATCTTTATGCTCAAGTTTAGTGAGATACTTCAATAAAGGTTCCTGAATATTCACAGAAGTCTGCTATGGCATCAAATAAAACTTTTTCATTTGCCGAAACAAGATTTTCTTTGTATAAACTCTTCAATGATTGTCAATATAAATTTCAAATAAAGGATTGACAAATAACCAAACAAGTGAGAAAAACAGGTAAAATAATGGATGATATATACAGTTGGCATGAAATGCTGGGTTTATATAATATACTTCAAATCTGTAATGTGTTTTATTCATTTGTCCTTTTTGTACTATCATATTTGAAGTGTTCACATTTAAATGCAGACCTACAAATCCTATCTTTAGGCATACAGACATACCTGTTATTCCAAATGCTATAACATATTCCAAAGTATATTTCAGGTTTTACAAAGGAAAGGAAGGAGAAGAGCAGAGGAAAAAAAAAAAAAAAAAACAAGGTCTAGAACAACTAAGGACTACATCTCTACAAAAGAAAGAATTGGTAACCAAATATGTCAGCATCACTTGGTTTTGAAAAATAATACGTGGAGTGATATAGCAAGTAATTATGCTATTTTCTTTCAAAGATGTTACTGTTGAGCTTTTTTTTTTCCACTGATGATTCTTATACCAACAAAAACAAAAACAAAATACCTTCTCTGTTGTAAGCCCATGTATATTATAAAATTTCTTTGAACCAGTGTTGATGTCTGTGGATCCTTTCCCAACTTCCCACAGGACTTCTGCCATGGGGCACCAGGTCCAGTTACTTCTGAACTAGCTTAGTTCTTTGCATGAGCCTACATGTTAATTATTATCAAAACCGTTTTCTGGCCACAGGTTTTTTTTTTTTTTTGGAAGCAGCAAGATTGCCTATGCATAAATTAGGGGGCACAGGAAAACAGCATTTATAGTAATTGCAATGCAAGGAAATTGCTTATGTCTAATTTATACCACAGAGATCCCCCAAGTATTGAAGATTTTTTAAATGCTTCAACTTTTTCTAAAAAGAATATGGCTATGAAAGAAAGGAAACCTCTAGAAAACAACAAAGCTATTGAGAAGACTTTGAGGAAACATAAAAATTGTTAAAAGAGTTTATAGTTGGCAGAAAAAGAAAAGATATGGAAATTTTAATTTGATTTCTTCAATTCTAAAAAAGGAAACATTAAGAAGCTAAAGGTCAGTACTGTTTATAAGAGCCTAGACATGGAAGCAACCTAAATGTCTATAAACAGAGGAATGACTAAAGTAGATGTAGTAGATACGTACAATGGAATATTATTTAGCCATAAAAAGGAAGAAGATAGTGCTATTTGCAGCAAGACGGATGGACCTGGAGATAATCATACTAAGAGAAGTAACCCAGAAAGATACAAATGATGTCACTTGTGTGTGGAATTAAAAAAATGATACAAGTAGCTTTATTTATAAAACAAATAGGCTCCCAGATATATAGATTAAAAAAAAAATACTCCTGTAACCAAAGGGGAAAGGGTGGGGAAGGGATTAATTAGGAGTATGGGATTAACAGATACACACTAATATATAAAAAAGATGATCAACAAGACCCTACTGTACAGCATAGGAAACTACTTTGAATATCATGTAATAACCTATAAGGGAAAATAATTTGAAAAACAACACACACACACACATGTATATGTATATATATCACTTTGCCTGAAACATTGTAAATCTACTATACTTCAATAAAAATGAAATTAAAAATAAATAAAAATAAAACCAGTAGACTCAGAATTTGGAATTTAAATTTAATTCTATATTAAGTCTATTCAAAAAGAGTAAAGAATCTAAAGGACATTTTAAAATATTATATAGAATAATAAAAAAAACTACTGTGTAAACTTTTCATTCTAGTTTAAGTTATCAAAATTATTTACAAAGGGAAGTGTTATACTGAATAATCAAAAGGATGCTAGTAGAGAACCTAAATTTACCAAATCACATAGAATTTCTGCTTAATTTCTGCTTAATCTCTTGTTCAAAGTAACCTTCATAAAATTCTTACTAAAACATCTCTTATGCCTATGTCAATTGTATTACATTCATCATAAATACACAGTTCCTTAAAATGAAAATGTTGATTCAAAATGTTATTTAAATGTCTTCATTGGTCTGTTGTGCTTGGTATTTGAAAACGTATATCCACACAAAAAGTGCACACACATGTTTTAGCAAATTTATTTGTAATTGCCAAAAAAGTGATATGTCTCCTGTTCTGCCAGGAGCTAAAACATAAACTGTAGTACATCTATGCCATAAAAAACTACTCAGACATAATAAGGATATTGATATACCCAGCAGCTTAGGTGGGTTTCAAATGCATCACACTGACTGAGTAAAGCTAATATCAAGATGCCATTTGATTTCTTTTACACAACATTCTGAATGTGACAAATTTATAGTAATGGGAAAGAGATCATTTCTTTTTTCTTTGTGCCTTTTGTATTGGTACCAACCATGTTGGTTGTTCCTGTATGTGATAAAATTTCATTGACTACACACACACACACACAAACAGATGCTGGTAACGACCGATGAAATCTAAATGGGATCTGTAGTTTATTTTCACGAATTTTTTATGAATCATGTTTTTGTTGTCATATCTGGGTTCTTGCTGAAATCTAAATCATGAAGCCTTTCTCCATTCTAGAAATTTTATGATTGTATATTTTATGTTCAGATTTGCAGTCTATTTTGAGTTAAACTTTGTATAAGATGTGATGGCCTCTCTTAAGTAAAGCCTTGCAACAAAACCATTTGGATGGAGAATCAGAGACGAGACTCACTCAGTCCCTTTCCTCTTCTGGGCTGACAGGACCCTGTACGTTACCTGCTTTCCTCTTGACACAGCTCTGATCACTGTTCGAAGAACACAGGTGGCTTAGGAAAACAAAACCCAACTTGGAGATGAAGGGCTTCTTCTGGTGTTAGCAACTTTTTTTTTTCAAGCATATTGTTTTACACCAGGCACAAAGCAGACGTTGTTCTGAATATTAGGGCATTAAAGAGAAGAGGTCTTGCGGTCACCTTCCTCTTGTTCTAAAGGAGACACCATAGGTTGAAGGTCACAGTGGTTGGTCCACACACAGTGACAAGAAGATACACTTCAAAGTGAAGGAAGGATTCAGGCAGAGTCAACAGCAGAGCTTCCCAGTAAAGGGGATAGAGGGAGGTATTGAAGGAGATGCAAGGGCAGAGCGGGGCACGGAGAGTCAAGGACATGCAGAATTGTTTCAGGAGCAGTAACAAGTCATGCACAGCTAAGCAAACCCATTATGGAGAAAACAGTCTCTTAATTAGCAATTATTTTCCTTTTTTCTGTGTGGAACCCTATTTCCACCTCTCTCATACAACTGTTGTAATATGTTCAACACATATCTTTGTGATCATAAATATACTTGTGTGTGTGCATGCTTGCTTCAGCTGTGTCCTACTCTGTGTGACTCTATGGACGGTAGCCCGCCAGGTTCCTCTGTCCATGGGATTTTCCAGGCAGGTATAGTGGAGTGGGTTGCCTTTTCCTCCTCCAGGGGATCATCCCAACCCATGTCTCCTGCAGCTCCTGCATTGGTAGGCATATTCTTGACCACTGTGCAACCTGGAAAGCCCATGGGAAGCCCCATAAATATTCCTAGAAAGTGACTTTTATGTACCTATAATTTTCATGTATACAAATTATATGATGTGTGTGCTTATACCTGTTTTTCCTTTTTTTTTTTTTTTAACCAATCAACACTATGTCTTTAAGGAAGAGTCAGGTTGTCACGTGTTCACGCGGTCTGCTTCTCCAATAATTGTGTCGCATGCTTTCCCCCGATGCATGAGTCAGCTGAGGGTGTACCAGGAGGTTAACGCCAGCTCCCTGACAACACAGACCACAGGGGTCATACTGCAGGGGTCTACCCTGCAAACCGTATAGTGGAGGACTGTGATCTTCCTAAACTTCTGAGCAACAGCTAATTGTTCTAATATTTTCTCCTTTCCATTTGACTATTTCCTCTCTCTGGACTTTATTATATAGGTGATTGCACTTTTCAGATATTATAAGCATTTATCTACACCTTCCATGCCTATGGGGATTCAGTGATAGCTCAGTTGGTAAAGAATCTGCCTGCAATGCAGGAGACCCTGGTTCGATTTCTGGGTCAGCAAGATCCACTGGAGAAGGGATAGGCTACCCACTCCAGTATTCATGAACTCCCCTTGTGGCTCAGCTGGTGAAGAATCCGCCTGCAATGTGGGAGACCTGGATTTGATCCCTGGGTTGGGAAGATCCCCTGGAGAAGGGAAAGACTACCCACTCCAGTATTCTGGCTTGGAGAGTTCCATGGACTGTATAGGGTATGACTGAGCAACTTTCACTTCACTCCATTCCTATAATATATTTTTATATATGTATCTTTCATCATTTTTGTATTCCCTTCTGTTAGAGCCTGCTATCCCTTATTACTAATTTATTTTTTCAGCTATATTCATCTATTTATTCCTTCTATAAAGTTTTATGCAGCTACTTTATTTTTAGCAGCTGAATAAGACCCAGTTCTTTTAATGATCTTGTTTATGTTGCTAATATTTTATCTCATCTCCTTACATATATTACATTAAAAATTCCTTATCCTTTCCACATGTTTTCCATTTATTTATTTTTTTATTAAAGTATAGCTGATTTACAATGTTATGTTAGTTTCAGGTGTAGAGCAAAGTGATTCAGTATGTGTGTGTGTGTGTGTATATATATATATACATATACATATATGCACATAGCTTTTCAAATCCTTTCCATTATGGGTTATTTTAAGATATCAAATATAGTTCCTTGTGTTATATAGTAGGCCCTTTTTGGTTATCTATTTTATACAGAGTAGTTTTTAATCCATTAATCCCAAATTCTGAATTTATGCCTCCCCCCCACCAGTTTCCACACATTTTCATTCAGATATTATGCTTGTTCACTTACTTGTCAATCTTTTAAGATAGTTGTGTTTCTTGGTTGTCTAGCTGTTCTGATCTGTTGAATGATATTTCCCTGGAGTTGGCCATCACCATCCTATCTTACAATGTGTTTGGGGCAAGGACCAGTGGTCAGAGTCTCTCCTGTCTCAAGTTAAGGAAAGATGTGTTAATCACTCCTTCTGCTACTAATGTGGCAGGCAATTCCTTTGGTTAAATTGTCCCCTTTGATATCTTCTTGTGTCCTTAAGGCAAAAGAACATGAGTTTTTACATTGTAAGTGAGCTGTTGAATGGTTTGGGAACAAGGGTAGAGAGGGACAGTCCAAAGGGAGCATGACAAATCATTTCTGTTTTTATCAACTCTTTATCTTCACTCTGTAAAAGCACTGATGTTTCTCAGAGGACACAAGCACCCCACTGTTTCAGGTACTGCTACAGATCTTCACAATGAAGTGTCAGACAAAGCTTTGCTCGTTGCGATACTAGAGGAAAACAAGGGCAAATGTCATTTAGTTTTTCTCTCACCTAACCTCTCAGCCCTGCATCAGGCAGCCCTTTGCTCACCTCCTTCATCCCTGAGATCAAGGTGGCCTTCAGTTGCTCTGCTTTCACAAATGTTCACTGGTTCTTGGAATCTGTTTTTCCCATCAGTTTCTCTGGTTTCTTCACTGCTGACTCTGGGGGTCACAGTACACTCCAGCTTGCTATCTTGGCGGGAAACTGCTCAGTGCTGTGTTTGGCTCACAGATGCTTTCAGTTTGACAAGCAAAGGGTTTTTATAAATTGGACTTGAATCCTACACTTTTCATATAGCCACTAACTGTTGTCTGTCACTCAGCCTTGTTCACTTATCTATGGTGCCTCCCTGCTTTTGAGGGGGTGGGAGTCTGATCTCAGTTAGAATATAGGGTAGATGTAATGATTGGTGAGAGATGAAACTAAAAAGAACTGATCAAATAAAAATGTGAAGGAAATTGATTGATAGACTAATGTCAACTTAAAAAAAATGCACAACGTGAGAGTTGTGAGTTAAGTTTATTTGGGGCAAAAAGCGGACTATAGCCCAGGAGACAGCATTTCAGATAGTTCTGATAAATTGCTTTGGAAAGGTCTTTATAAATGTGACTTTGGTGAAGGGGTAGTACATGAGATCAAGCACTTTTTTTTTTTTTTCAGAATATTGTTGCTAGTCATGAGGAGCATTTGTCACCATGCAGGAATTTAGTGCTTTTCTAGATATGAGGAGATGCAAGAATTGGGTTCATAAAATTAGCTCTTGAAAATATCTAACTATCTGAAGACCTGTTCTGCCAGTCCTCCACCCCATGCACTGAGCACAGAGTGCCTTGTTTCTGCTTTCCCCCGTGAACTCCCTTCAGGGACTGTCAGCAGCTGCAGCAGCACATATTTTAACCCTTGTAGATGTAGACGGCAAGTGCCCATAGCAAGTACCAATTTGTAGTTGGCCCTAAGGAGATGTGATGTCTTATTTACTTACAGAAAGAAACGAGGGTGTCGGAAGATGGAGTATAAGGGTGACTTGATCTGTATTTCAAACAAGTAAATCTGTAGTCAGTGCCAAGGACGAGTTTTCAGAAGGAAACTAGAAGCACTGAGGGCAGGTAGAATATCACTTTTATTTCAGAGGAAAAAAAAAAAATGAATGTCTCAACTAGAAATCTAAATCCAGAAATTGAAAAAAAAAAAAAAATTGTAAGGGAAGAAGTAGCAGGACTAAGTGACAGTTATCTGAGAAATAAAATGAAACTCCCCAAAAGGACTTAGAATATTTCTGACTTGTGTAACATAAGGTATCACTGCCTGTTTATTGGGGTAGTAAATACCAAATAAGTTAGCAGGCTTTTGCAACCTACAAGGCAACTTAGGAAATTGCATGAAACTAATACAGCAATACTTTGGCCATCTCATGCGAAGAGTTGACTCATTGGAAAAGACCCTGATGCTGGGAGGGATTGGGGGCAGGAGGAGAAGGGGATGACAGAGGATGAGATGGCTGGATGGCATCACCGACTCGATGGACATGAGTTTGAGTAAACCCCGGGAGTTGGTGATGGACAGGGAGGCCTGGCATGCTACGATTCATGAGGTCACAAAGAGTCGGACACGACTGAGTGACTGAACTGAACTGAACTGAATGCAGAAAGTGGAACACCAAAGGAGGAATGGGCTCAAGGTCATATGTGCAAGGCCTGGGATGGGCAGATCTAGACAGAGAGTTAGGGTTTACAACCTGTACTCCTGAGTGACTTGTGAAGTCAGTAACTCAATCCATTACCACAAAATGCCTTCTGCAACCACAGAGATGTGCTTCTCCAAGACACGTATTGCATGGTAGCTCAGGGCTGTCCATCTCAATCACCACGGCTTCCACATGCGGACACAGTTCTCTGCACTGCTCTTGGCTAAGGACTGAGCCTAAGACTTGGGGCAGGGTTTGTGCTAGTGCAGGACCACCCTGAGGGAGGCGGGGCTTTGCCAACAAGATGCTGACTTGAGACCCCTCCATCAGCCTGGCAGACTATTCTTAGAACCACGCTGTGATCTGACCTCCTCCAAATGTCCCCTCCTTCACCTCCTTTCACTGGTGTCAGACCTGCAGCAGGGCCTGAAGTTTCTCTCTGCCACCACCTGTTTTCCCCTTTACACCCTCAAAAGCATTTCTCCTAGTGAATTATTTGCTTGTCTAAAATTATGTTGATGGCTGATTCCATGAGGACCCAAACTAACACAGTGGGCCAAGGAAAGGGGGGGTGATCATTTTGTTTGGGGGGATGTTGAGTTTGAGGTCACACCAGGATCTGCTGTTACAATATAAACAGACTATTGAAAATCATAACTTTGGGTGCAGTTTATCATATCCATTGAGATAAAATGTCTTCCTTATTTACAGGTGTGTGAATTCAAGGCATTTTTTTTAATCATAAACTTCAAAATGTTATGTGCATATACTCTTAATAATTTTTCTCTAACTAGTTATCTCCGTTGAGATTTAACAGACATAAAGGGCAGACTCTTTGAGTGAGGTTATTAATTCAGATTAAAGAAACATGAGACTGCCTATTTCCTTTTCAAGGTTTTAGATAGAGAATTGATTCTCAGTTGCAAAAATATTTTTAGCATATTTATACTTCAAGAAATGACTAGAAAAATTGCTTTTGTTGTTTCTGAGAATCCCTTCAGTTTCTCTAATACCTCAAATAAATTAAGGAAATTAGAAATATGTTCATTTAGGTTTTAATATGCAAACCAAGTAATAATGATATTTGCTACATTGATTGAAAGCATGATGAGTATCAGGTCCTGGAGTGAGTATTGAATCTCCATCACGTGTCTGCTTACTTTTCCACTCTGGTCATCATGAATAACGTTCATTAACCTGTACCATCTCATCACACACTAGGATTACACTTTCTACCTCCAACATGTTCTGTTGGGAATATAATTAATTCTACTAAAGAAATATGAGCAGAGGTGCATGTCAGTTCCAGCTCTTGTCTTCTGATTGCCCATGGGGTGTCTCTTTCAGTCTCTCTTGCTACCTTAATAACAAGCAACTCCCCAAACACTGGTTGGCTTTGCAGCATGGGTTCTAGTGTGAGGAAATGTGAGTCAGAGCCACAGAGGACTCAAAGAGATATGTTGAGAGTAAGAAATAACCCCTGGTGCACATCAATTATTAAAATTGAGTCTTTTTTTTTTCTTTTTTTTCTTTTTTTCTGTTACCATTTTGTAACTCACAGAGGAAGTACTACCCATTAGTGAAGAGCTGCAATCAGAACAATAGACAAAGGGACCCCTGGTATTGTCTTAAGGACCCACTGGAGGGCAACAAGAAAGCTGCCCTTGAAGGCTGGAAGACTGGCTGTGATGCTCTTGGTAAAACTGTCTTCTGCAATAACATAGAGTAGAGTGTGCAAAATGATCTACTATCTTTAGACTTCTAATAAGTAAAATTTAAAACTAAGATGGCATTTAAGCAACAACTGACTTAAAAGCATTATGTGAGATGTTTCATCATGCAGGAGTAGAGACAGCTCTTACTTTATAGATGACAAGAGGGCTAACCATAGTACAACATTTGTTAAATTGGATTATATATAGGCTTAAAACTTCAAATGTAAAGAAGATAGCATCTAGAAGAATCAAGCCTCACTGTGATAGAGGATATTTTTTATACACATACCTGACAAAAGATTCCATGAAATAGGATATTCAAAGACCTAATAAACACATGAAATGTTGTTACATTTCCTTATTCACTAAAAACAAACAACAACAATGACAACAACAACAACAAAAACCAATGCATCACTCACACACAGTAAGATGATGCCTGTACCAGAATGGTTAGGAAAACATTGTCAATACCAAGTGTTGGAAAGGATTTGTGTTGAGAGGAAATCTCATCCGCTGCTGATACAATTTTATATATCTGCTTTTGAAAGCTGGCAGCACCAATTAAAATTGGATCACACTTGATTAAAAAAAACCAACAAAAAATAGCTGCATATGTTCATCAAAAAACATGAAAAATGTTTATAGCACTACTATGATAGAGTAAAAAGTGAAAATTATTCATATCATTATAAGGATGGGCAAATACACTTATTACATTCTTAAAATAGGGCTATAGAAAAATAAAATCAGTGCTCACCCTAAGATAATATTGGTCAAAAGAAGACAGAGTACACAAAGGAACACATACTGCATTATTCATCTTTAAAAATGTCATAAACAATCAAAGCTCATCAATGATGATAGAATCCAAGAGAATGATTAACTTGAGAGGGGATGGTGACCGGAATGGAGAAGAGAGTGCTTCTGAGAGGCTGAGTTCAGTTGTCTAATGTGGGTGGTAAATGCATCAGTGCATATGCCATCTAATGCTCTAACTCTACAAATTGAATTTCTCACCATGCTAAGTAAAAAAAATTAAAAAATAAAACAAAAAAAAAATAAAATAAAACAATAAAAAATAAAAAATAAAACAAGCTCTATATCAAGGTCAGTTCAAACACAAATATCACTGAATTGTTATTATCTCTGAATTGATTAATCCTTGGTGTAATATACTTTGAGCCTAAATTTCAGTTCTGCATTTCTCTTTTTGAGTAGTTTAACTATTTGTAAGAATTGATACTTTTATAATTATATTCTTTTTTAGTGATTTTCTAAAGATAAAAATGAAAAAAGTCAATTTATATTTAACTTGAAGTATAACATTTCAAGTTTAAAAAAAAATCATTAAAATGTTTTGTAGATACAATTGACATCTGTAATTAGTTAACTTTAAGTGAATATATTACCCTCAATATTAGCCCATTGGACACTGTTATAAATCTAAGGTAAACTGTGTAATCTTAGTGATCTTATTTTACTTAGTATTGCATAACTTGCTTTTCATTATCCTAGAAATTATTTTATCATTACTCACAAATTATTCCCAACCATACTAAATAGACTAAAATTAAAGTAAAATTTAATTACCTAGAATAATGCAATGACAAAGTAAATTATCAATATTACATCATCCCTTAGTTTTTTAATTGGATTGTCTAAAGTATTTCATCATCTTCCAAGAAGTTATCAAGTAAATTTGGAAATATGATCATTGTGGCATTTTTAAAATAGCACTTGTTGAACACATTTGAGAATTGAGACATTAAAAAAAAAATACCCACCAAAAGAGCCAAGGGAATGATATTCTAAGTTATTCTATGAACAAAAATGTAAATATATAGAGACAGCAATACTTCAGAGACTAATGATGATGGTAAAATTAGTCATATAAGTGAAAGAGAGCAATACTTCAGATACTAATAATATGGTAAAAATTAATCATATAAGTGAAATATCAGACTATATGTCATTACATTAAAATATCCTATATATATTTTCTCAAAGTCAAGAAGTAGTGAGTGCAAGTTATGTGTCTAAAGAAGAGAGATATATAGCACACTCATCCAGTTAGCTATTCATAAGGAATATCACATGAAATTTTGTGAAACAAATGGGCACTATTTTATGTGAGTGCAATTTCATTTTATGGTGCTCATTCATCAAAATTTATTTAATAAGATTTATAAATGGATAAACGCTAAAGGCAAGTGTGGTGGTTCATTGTATGTGTCAGTTTGGGGAGACTATTATTAATTTAACACTGACCTAGGTATTGTTATAAAAGTATTTTGTAGATGTGTTTAACATCCACAATTCGTGAAAGAAATTATCTTCAGAAGTTTGAGTGGGACTCTTCCAACTAGTTGAATATCGTTATGACCCAAACTGAAGTTTCTAGAGTAAGAACAAATTACCAGTTACTCCAAGTCTTTCCGGATAGAGTTGCTAGCCTCCCCTTCATTATAATTGATGCTACAGACTTTCTGAGCTAGCCCCTACAACTGAATAAGCCAATTCCTTGCAATCAATCATATATACATATGTGATATATACATATATTCAAATGTTCCCATATATCAATATATATGAGAGAGAGATTCTATTGATTCTGTTATTTTGATCATTTTTTTACTAATACAGTAGAAGTATATAGAACATTTTGGAATTGTTGCAATTGATTGGAAAAGTGATTGCAGAACCTTTAAAATACAGTTATCAATCATTCTACATGGTGTTTATAACCTTAATAATGAAAATGTTTTGCAATTACAAACCAAAATGATAGACAACCTCTCTATGAGAAAATTATGAGCTTTCAAATATCAAAAGCATTGCATTTTGATGAGTCAAGAGGATAAAGAACTAGAAGTATTGATAAGCTAGAATCTATTCCTGCCTATTTAATATTAGGAATCAATACTTACAGGACTGATGTGCTCCAGGTTCATTATTATGAGTCGACAAGCAGTGAATTACATTCTAAGGGCATTGCCAATTTCACTATCAGAAAAATGCAGAATAAAACATGGCTTGCAATGTTCAAATTCTTATCAAAATTTTTAATAAAGTATTTTACCATCCCTTTACTCTTTGAAGGTTTAAAAAAATACATGTCCACTGTGCCCAGATGACAAGAACTGATGCCTGCTTTTCCTGGTACAGTGATGGTCAAGATGATCCTTGGAAATAAATTTTGATAAAATTGCTCAAGAGAAAGAGACAAAAGGCTTGACTCTCACTAAGATGCCTGTTAGATTCAAAATATCTGAAATGAACTGGAGAGAGTGTGGGGCATGTGTTACATAAATTGGTACATGGATTTCAATGAAATAAAATCAATAAAAAACAGGTTCTTTATGAGACAATTGTTCTATCAAAAAGACTGAGTACAGACTTAAAAAGTATGTGACTACTTGAGACTTAAAACCACCCTAGGCTCACACATTACAATGAGAAGCAGATGAAAGAGCCTGTCGGGCCCCTAAGAAGAATATACTGCCCAATGGCCAATCCAGTTTCAAATAGGATGATGAAGGAAGAGATTCTTGTGATGGGAGAAAAAGGGCTTTGGAAAATTGTGAACTGGTAAGTCCTTCCCAAGGAACAGGAACAGATGCTAGTAGGAAGATTTCCTCCTCAGGGAAAGAGGAATCATCACACAATCTGTGGGGGGAAAAAAAAAATGTCTGTGGTTGGCATCCAAATGGGATGTTACACTGAGATTATCTGCCTCATGCTCCACCACTGCCCAGTGAGAGAATTTGATTCACAGAGCTCTAGACGAGGAAGATCTGCTTCTACGTCTAATACAGTCTAACAATGATCTTACAATACCCAGAGGTATGCATGTTGAGCTTGATGCTTTGATTTATTGTGATTTAGGGTTGCCTGTCTGTTTCAGGAAGAGTGAGTCATCAGAAAAACAGATTCTTGTACATGTTGACACAGTTCATCAAACATTTTAGAACATGATAACCTAACTCTTCCTGGTGAGATTTTGGTTGAAGCGACATCTATTTTTGTTGGATCCAAATATTTATTGCTTGTTGAAAACCCTCCACAGATCCCTTTCCTCCTTCCATAGAGATAGGTGGAAATTAAAATAAGGACTGTTCTGTCAGGCTTCATTTTAGAGTAATCCCTAAGACAAGTTGAAAATATGAGAAACAGCTCTTTGAATTTATCAGGCATCAACACTCTGAGACTATTTTTCCTATTCTTTCCTCCTCTAGTTGTCCTGCCTTGGTTTCCTCCGCTGACTTACTTTTCTCACAGCAGAACTCTACATTGTAACATCTGAGACTCCTTTCCTTTCCCATCTATACTTTCTCCTAATGGTACCTCATCCATTCCAATGCCTTAGGATATCATCTATATCAGTGTGAAGATGCTCAAATTTATAGTCCTAATCTTGATCACTCATCTGATAATCATATTCACGTTTTTAATTCCCTATTGAATATCTGCACTGTAATGTTTCACTGTCTAGGCATCTCAACTATTGATATCATCACAATGGAACCCTTGAGCACATCTCTTTCTCTTGAACTGCTTCAGCCAGAAAGATAGTTGAAAGGTGAAAGTTGAAAGTGGAGTCACACAGCCGTGTCTGACTCTGCAACCCCACGGACTGCAGCTTACCAGGCTTCTCTGTCCATGGGATTTTCCAGGCAAAATTACTGGAGTGGATTGCCATTTCCTTCATTCTTAAATCCTCAATTTCCCCAACCATTCAGATTTGATCTATCAACAAAGCCTGAGAATTTTTTTTTCTAAATTATATCTTAAATGTGTTTTGTTATTACCCATCCATACTGTCTCCACACTGTTTCCACACTATGAAAACCTTGGGCTTAGTCCATATTATCTTTGACCAAGATTCCATAGGAGGCTCTTCTAGCCTCTAGAAATGCCACTTCTAGCCCATTTTCACTAACCAGAGTGATGATTTGTTACCAAATAGTGTGTGTGTGTGTGTGTGTGTGTGTGTGTGTATACACTATTTCTGGGTCATGAGGATACCCTGGAGAAGGGTAGGTTACCTACTCCAGTATTATTATTGGGCTTCCCTGGTGACTCAGATGGTAAAAATCTGTCTGCAATGTGGGAGACCTGGGTTTGATCCCTGGGTTGGGAAGATCCCCTGGAGGAGGGCATGGCAACCCACTCCAGTATTCTTGCCTGGAGAATCCTCATGGACAGAGGAGTCTGGCAAGCTACAGTCCACAATTTTGATAATCTTCCCATTGTGATGTTTAGACAAAGTCATCCAAGGTTTTCACTTTGCTCTAAAATTAAACCAACATCCCATACCTTGCAGCCCTGTCCACTTTTCAAATCTTACTCAACCCATTCTTCCTGCCTTACCACACCAAACATACTGGCTATTCTTCCATTCATTAAAGAGTCCCAGTCCTCTATGAGTCACAGTTTTTTACTTCAATCAGGTTATACCAAGGATGGCACCTTCTTATCTTCCTGTTTCAGCATCTATTTCCTCACAGAGGAAGTTTGTGGTCACTAAACTAGTTAACTATGAAGAAAGCTGAGCACCAAAGAATTGATGTTTTTGAACTGTGGTGTTGGGGAAGACTCTTGAGAGTCCCTTGGACTGCAAGGAGATCCAACCAGTTTATCCTAAAGGAAATCAGTCCTGGGTGTTCATTGGAAAGACTGATGCTGAAGCTGAAACTCCAATATTTGGCCACCTGATGTGAAGAACTGACTCATTTGAAAAGACCCTGATGCTGGGAAATATTGAAGGTGGGAGGAGAAGGGGACAACAGAGGATGAGATGGTTGGATGCCATCACCAACTCAATGGACATGAGTTTGGGTAGACTCTGGGAGTTGGTGAGGACAGGGAGGCCTGGCGTGCTGCAGTCCATGGGGTCACAAAGAGTCAGATACGACTGAGCAACTGAACTGAAACTAGTTAACTAAACCTAACTAAACTAAACTGTTCCACTAAGCTGGAACACCCCTAAGTAGTCCCTTCATTATTTGTATTCTAGAGCCCTTGTTGTTAGTGTTTAGTTGCTAAGTTGTGTCTGATTCTTTGTGACCCCATGGACTATAGCCTGCCAGACTCCTCTGTCCATGGGATTTCCCAGGCAAGAATACTGGAGTAGGTTGCCTTTTCCTTCTCCAGGGGGATCATCCTGACCCAGAGATTGAATCTGTGTCTTCTGCATTTTCAAGCATATTCTTTACCACTGAGTCACCAGAGAAGCCCATGCTAGAACCAAGACCCTACTTATTACATTATCTGCATGGATTACTAGATTATAGATATTGTATTCTATTTATTTTCCTTTTTTTCCTGAAGCCTTGCTCATTGTCTCCTCCAACATCATGTGAGTTCCACAGTGATATGGACCATTGTCTATGTTCTTCCCATTCCTACATTTCCAAAGCCCAGCACAATGCCAGGAGACAGAAGTTGCTCAAGGAAGACTTGTTTAATAAATGCCTGTGTTTATTTTGCAATTCTTTTTTCATAATAAGTTATATGTTTCTTCAGTAATAAAGTAATATAATAAGCATTTAAGAAAAAATGAATTATGCTTTTCAAACTCAAAGATTGCAAAGTCAATTTCCATTCCTCATTTTAAAAAAAATCCTATTGTTCTGTCATAAACTTTTGAAGACATTAGTTAATCTTTCTTCATTAATCCCTTGTACAGTGTGATGAAAAGCTCATATAATGATTTCTAAGAAAATTTTTGTACTTCCTTCAATATGAATGTTTTTCACATAAGGAGAATTCTAAACTGAATTGTATTTGCTTTGTATCCTCAGAATGGAAATAAAGCCAGAAACACAATACATAAGTAAATAGGTGGAAAGATATACACAAGTTAAAAAACAGTGAGAATAGGTTTCTGGAATGAAAAATAAGGAATTGGTAAGGTATAAATGAGAATAGAGGGCACTTATCAACCTGACCTCTCTCTCCAGGAGATGGCACATAAAAAGGAAACCTAGTGTGTTTGCTATGTTGTCGTTCCATTTATTCATTTGTCTCCCAGCTCTAGTAGCAAGCCCAGACACATTCATAAGGAATATAATTCAACACAAAGTCACTTCTACTACTAAAATGCAAACATAAGGAAAATGTAATAAACATTTCCTAAATTATGCTATAAGCTATATATAAAAATATAGCTTGTAAACACCTTAGTCTTGTAGGAATGTCATATGTATTTTCCATTCCACAAACCCTAAAATCCTTTGTCTACTCACTATTATTAACCCACATGACTCACAGAATTAAGATTCTGAGAAGCTGAAACAAATTGTTTAGGAAAATAAGAATTAGCCAGAGCTAACCAAGATAGTGATATAGAAGGCTCCTGAATTCACTTCCTCATACAGTTACACCAAATGTACAGTTATATGTGGAGTATTTCCCTCTAAAAGAGATGTAGAAACTAGCTGAGCAGTTCCTATGTATTAGGAGAATGACAAAAAAAACCTATTGAAAAATAAACAGGAAAGATTGAGACACACTGTCACCACAAAACTCATCCACCCTCTCCAGTCCCAGCTCTGAGCCCAGCACAAAGGGAGCAGGCAAAACTGGTCATTTCTGAGTCTTTCTCTGACATGGATATATCTGGATATTTTACTAGCTGCTGTCTGTGGTCAGGTTTCTAACTTTAGCACAGATTAAAGGGCTGGTTTGTGATCTCCCCCAAAGACTGGGAAAGTGGAGGGATGACTCTCCCCACTTTCTCGTTTTAGCCTGCTCCAAAAGTAAAACCAAGTCACCAAAAACTCTCTGGGAGAAGCTTGTACACATCTCATGTGTATGAAAGCTTTTTGCACCTGCCACCCAAAAGAGAGGCTTCCAGATTGCCTGACTCTGGGATTCATGAGCCGTGCAGGATTGTAGCAAACAAAGTAGAAATATTAACTGAATAGGCATTGGAATGCTACCGGGGAGGGTTATACACCCTGGGCCAGCTGAGGGGGAGTAGGCAAAACACTCATTTCTTTGAGGAGCCAAAGTTTCATCAGGGTCCATCCAGATGCTGACCAAAATCTTCCTCTTCCGGCAGTTCTTGGAGCATCTTCAATTACTGAAAGCCATTAAGAACAAAGAGGGCAGCTCTGACAATCAGAAAACCTTGAGAGGCAGTCAGGAGTTCAGGTTCAGATAATTGGTTAGGTTCATCAACCAGAGACCACTCTTTTAAGACTGGGAGAGGTGCTATTTCATATTATGTGCAGAAACTAAAAAAAAAAAAAAAAAAAAAAAAAAAAAAAAAAAAAAAAAAAAAAAACAGAATAAATAAATATGTTCCAAGCAAAATAAGACAAATATCCAGAAACAGAACCTAATGAAACAGAGATTAAAGTTTAAGTTAACAGTTAACAAAGATACTCATTGAGGTCAGGTGAGCAATGAATGAACAAAGTAAAAATTTCAGCAAAGGGACAGAAAATGTTAAAAATTTGCAAACTGAAATCACAGAGCTAAATAATTCAATAACTGAACTTAAAAATTCCATAGAGTAGTTCAACAGCCAGCTGAATTAACCAGAAGAAAGAGAAAATGAATTCAAAGATAGGACAGTGGAAGTCATCCAATAAGAGAAGTAAAAAAAAAGTAATGAAAAAGAGTAAAATACTTCGAGAGACATATGAGACACCATCAAGAGCAAAATTAATTCATACCTATCAGTAATCACTTTAGTTGTAAATGGACTAAATCCAATCAAAAGTCATAGAGTGGTTGAGTCAATATAAAAACAAAACCAATGATATGCTGTATAAAGGAGACTTGCTTTGCCTTCAAGGACAGGAAGACTAAAACAGAATGTATGGGAAAAAAAAAAAATTCCATTCAAGTGGAAACCAAAAGTAAGCAGGGAAGCTATACTTGTGGCAGACAAAATAGATTTTAAGGCTACAAGTGTAACAACAAACAAAAAGTTACTATGTAATGATAAAGTGATCAATTATTCAAGAAAGTATACCATTAGTAAATAATTCTGGACTCAATATGAGGACCTAACTACATAAATCAAATATGAACAGATATGAAATGAGAAATACCTAGCAATATGACAATAGCAGGGGACTTTAGTACACCACTTTCAATGATGGATAGAGCATATGGACAAAAAATCAATTACAAAACATTAGACTCACACTGCATATTGCATCAAATGAACCTAATAGCCATATATTCCATTTAACAGCAGAACATAAAATTTTCTCAAACACAATGGAGCATTCTCCAAGATAGAATGTGATAATTCACAAGAACATATGCTAATTCACAAAATAAATCTATATAAAGACTGAAATCATACCAATTACCTTTGACAACACAAAGATACTAAAGTAGAAATCAGTAACATGAGTAAATTTTGAAAAATTTAAAATGTGCTAATTAAGCAACACACTTCTAAACAACCAATGGTCAAAACAGAAATCAAAACAGAAATTAAGACAATATCTTAAATGAGAAAGAAACACAACATGCCAAAATGGGACACTGCAAAAACAGTCCTAAGAGGAAGGTTATAACAATAAAAAGCTTTCATTTAGAAGAAAAAAGCCCTCAAAATTGGATTAGTTAATTATAAGTCCTGAAGCTGTATTAGAAGAAAACATAAGGTTAAACTCCTTGACAT